>NW_021703765.1:8503426-8751558 GCF_005190385.1 Monodon monoceros | reverse complement strand
CTTTCTTCCCCTTGCAGTTCTCCTGTTCCCAGCTGGAGAAGGTGGGTTCTTTTTAAGTTGATACCTGGCTATGCTGGCTTCCACAATAGAATACTCCCTGCTTTGTATATATTCTTAAACCAGGCTCTGTTTAAAATATTGTTGTTAGCAAAACCTACTATGCAATTGTCAAATTACAGTCAAAGTTAACAGGTACTTCCCGAGTGAGACCTCTCCTGGTATACTCTTGGTTTCTAAACAAATGATTAATGTGTACCTATCAGGCACATAATTATACATGTCAACAGATATAAATCAATAAAAAATACATTTAGTTTTTGTTAATGTGGGGAAACATTTCACCACTTACAACTAATAAAATTAATAGAAAACATCTCACTGGAAGTATTATTTTTAGAGTATATGCTGCTTATTCTATCCCATAGATATTCATTTAGAACTTAATGTGTCAGGCTCTGGGCTCCGGTCAGAAGATGGTTCCTCATTTGTTTTTAGAGGAAAAAAAACCACAACAGGTCAATATGTGTGCGATTGTGTTTCACCATGATTAATTCCAGGAAAACTTTTGAGATTTGAAGCTAGGTGAGCATCAGCTGGAAACCTGTGTGACCCCAGAAAAAGAGTACAGACACTTCAAATTATGCTAGTTTTAAAGTCTGAAATTTTCTTATAAAAACAAAAGAATAGGAAATTTCAGACAGCAATTTATTGGCATCTATGATTTCCTATTGTTGAGGATAATGCGTATTACTTAAGAAAACTTTTACATGTAAATCACTTATTTTGCCATCAGAGAAGAATTGTTTGTTCAAAAAGAATCAATGAAGACTATATCAGAATCACTTGGTGATGAATTTTAACAAGATTTATAATTATAGAGATTCATGTGTTAAGACATTTTGAACTGATCTACAATAAAAATGTGCATAGATACCTAAAGATATTAAATTACACAAGTCCCATTTCATCTAAATGCCAACTCTTTAAAAAACACATTAGCATTCATATGCATATCTGCTTTATAATTTACTATCAAAAATCTGATTTTTAATTTACATTAAACAATAACTGATTTACAAATTAAAATTATCTTTGAAAGCCACATTCATAATGTTTACAGCTATGAGAAAACTCCTAGAGTTATTCACATCACCCACATCCACAGGAAGTTCTGTGGAAGCTTCCTACTTACTAAAGAAATCTTTTGAATACACCTTATCATCATTTCATAAGCAATAATTAGTTATAAGTAGCCAATCTATCAAGAAGTAACTATACATAAAGTCCTCTCTTCAATTAGTCTTGGCTTGGGTTAGTAACAGTGGGATGCCTAGAATATAGGAGAAAAATAAGGAAAAAACAGTAATGACTAATTTCTGAACATGAGAATCTTTGAGAAAAGATAGGAAGACTGAATCAGAGAGGTGATTGTTTTCACAGAATTTCCCTTCCTGATGTTGTAGGCACTAAAAAATTATCTTGATTGACACAATTCTCAAAGGGTTGAGTCATCTCACTATTTGCAATAATAATATTACAATAATTACTATTTTTATTATTGTTTCATGTCTGTAGTTAGTTAAGATGATAAACGTCACTTGCCTATTAACATATATCAAAACCCCAAGTTGGATTTATGCATGTTTTACAAACTGGTTCAAGAGAAAAATGATTCATCAGAAACCTTGTATCATGCACTAATAAACTGTGCGCTGCAGCCAAGAGAAGCCATTTGGAGAGTCAGATGTGGAGAGGGGGGTTTATGAAAGTCAACATTCAGAATTGAAAAGAATCAGACTTACCTCTATAAACATTTAGATTCTGACATAGAGATGCATATTTAGCACCTGGCAAGAAAAATGGCAGAGATAATGTTGTTTCTACTGAGTTTGATTAACTTTTCTGTTAAAACCACAACCTTTGGTATTTACTTTATAGATTCTCAAGAAGAGATTGCCTGCCTGTGACAAATTCAATTAGAAAAAGGCTGATAGCCTGAAACTTAGTTAAGTTTAGTGATAAGGAATGTCATCAACACCTGGCATGGAGAGTGTGACTTCATTCTGAAGTTGAAAAGTGTTTTCAATGCACAGAATACTTGTGTTACTATAGTAGCAACTGAATAAAGGGCTGATGATATGTCTTATAAAGAGTTAAACAGGAAGCAAGAGTACAGGAGTGACAAAACAGTCAAAGAGAGAAGTAACAGATGAATTCTCAGAAGAAAAAAAAATAATGCACCTTAGAAAATTTAGAGCCAAGTTAAAACCATATAGTAGACGGAAAAATATTTGTGGAGTGAGGAATGACCAGAAAATATTATTGCTTAGCTAACAGATATTTAGAGTAGCCTAAAGAACCTAAATCAGAAGATATAAGTGGAAATGGAAATAATTAAACAGCAAACTCTAAAGAGCAAAATTATATAGACCTCTAAAGGGAAAGCAGGTGTTCTGAAAGTCCACAGTGCAGCCAAACCTCCAAAATAAGAAGGGAGTTTAGTATTGGAAAGTTCCAGAAAGAAAGGAATTTCCCAAATCCAACAGAATCAGGAAGTTAGTTTCAGGGAGGTCTGAAAGTGGAATATGGTCATGGGAGGTAGAACCCAGAGACTGAATGCCAGTCCCGTCCCTGTCATAAGGAAGAAAAACATAATCCCAGTCCTGAAGTAACAAGGACAAAAAAGAGAGTCAGACATAAACCTATTCAGACCAAGATACATTTTCTAAAACTGTTACAAAGCAAGTGTTTGGGCATAGGGAATTATGGCAAGAACCAAATCACTAAATTAGGAAAATAGAGTGGGGCTCATTTGCAGTCACTGCTGTGTTGTTCCCCATTGTTGGCATCATAGGCTGGAATCATAACTGTGATGTGGGAATGAATAAAGACCACCCAAATGAGAACAGAGACTATTTATTAGGAGCTTGCTCTGGCAAGGGGGTCAGCCACAATCATTTGTGTTTGACAAAGTCCCAAAGGCAGCAGGAAAGTAGGAAAGTTTTAAAGTTAAAAAAAAAAAAAAAAAGGAAAGTGTCAGTTCTACCCTAATTGGACTGAAAAAATTCCAATTTCCTAATTGGGGAAACTGAAAATGGATTACATAGAAATGGGACATCTTATGAGACTGTTTAGGGGTACATATTTTATATTCTCTGCTTAATCGTAAATTGAAAGTGGGGGCAAAATTTAGGGCAGCCAGCAGTTTCTAATCAGGTCCTGCTAATTTGGGATGGATTGCTACAGAAGTTGTGATTTGGCTTCCCGGGGTAGTTGCTCAGAGGTTGTGGGTCAGAATTCAGTTGTAATACAGGTTCTGGCCACTGTCTGTTTCTATAGTCTGTCTCTTAGTGAGTTAATGGCTTTAAATATAAGATGGGCAAAAGAAAGGAGAAAAGATATAACAAATGGGTTATACCTCTGTCACAGGGAAAAGTCTTGGCACACAGTGAATGGCAATCTGGGAGTTCCTAAACAATAACCAAGCACTCTCATTCCTAGGAGCAATGATAAGGAACAGAACACAGTGCCCAGAGGTTATGGAGCCCAGAGAAAGGACCGTGGGAAGAAGAAATGGAACTAGTCCCCCCAAAAATGTGAAGAAACAACTATATTTCTTCACTTTTTATTGAGTTTTAATTGACATATAGCATTGTGTAAATGTGTGTACAATGAGTTGATGTGATAAATTTATATGTTGCAATATGATTACCACCCTAGCTTTAAAACCTTGATCCTGTCACATAATTACCATTTAATTTTTGTGGTAAGAACATTTAAGATCTAGTTTTAAGAACAGAGTGTGAGCTCTCAAGATTATATTCTTGCTAAAGCACTGACCTATGGAAGCCTAAAAATCAAAAGATTGGAGATAGACCCTAACTTGTATAATACGACAAAGTTTGCAAAAAAGATTGACCTAAACCTGGTGGCAGGGACCAGAGGGCTTCAGACCCAGAGAAGATCTCCGAAGACACATATTTATACCTCAGCAGATACTTACAGACATTGCAAGATTGTTCAGCTTGGAATCAATTCAGAGAAGGGAATGGTGTGGAGAAAATCCTAATTGATTGAATTAAACTTTTGGTAACTTTAAAAAATGAAAAAAAGGATGAAGCAGGAATTGACTGGATTTTACCCTGAAGTCTCTAGATTCATTTTCTACTCTCTGGGACAAATGAGTCCTTTGAAATAAGTAAGATCTATTAAATACATTTTAAAACTTATATTATGTATAGTTGAGTTCATAGATTGTGGAAATAAGTTCACAGCTATTATATATCTTTTAAATGCCAGTTTCTCCTTCTGGTAGAAGGAGGGCTATCACTTAGGAATGCATTGCCAGACTCAGGTTTAGTGTAAAGAATCAAGTTCTCCAAAGGGGAAAGAAAAAACAATCCAACAAAAAACATCAAAAAGTAAAAGATTCCCTTAGAGCATTTTTTTTTGGTTCTTAGAGTAAATTTACTTTTTATGATTATAAAATTAATGCAAACTCTTCACAGGAAATTTAGAAAGCACAATAATGAAGAAAGAATGAAAATAGAGCTATTAAAAGTTTACCTCAAAATAGAAGAAGCTTTCTAAGGGATCATATTTTTTAGACTTCAGCAAATAGGTAAATATTGGCTTTAGAAGGATTACTCCAGGAAGATTCTTCTCACAGGGTAATTTGGTGAACACCTACTCCTGACCTACTTCTCTCAGAAAAGAGCTATTCTTCTAAGATGTCTGGAAATGTCACAGTACACAGTCTTTTCCTTTTGAACAGTAATAGATCAAAGGCTCTCAAAAACCCTGTAGTAAGGAAACGAAGTTAATTTACTAAAACCACCAGTCAATTTAACTGTCCTCAATGAAGGGGAGAACATAGCAGAGGTTGAAAAGAGAAAGGGTGGTACATGTAGACAAAAGCATATGTATTCTGGACTTATTATTTGTTGAGCGAGTGACTTTACTCTTCTGAGTTCTCCACTGCTTTTGGAGAACAGCCCCCACTCAGGATGTATTAACATGGATAAGCAGAGCCACAGGCATAGGAGTTACTTCCGGCACTTCTCCTGCTCAGCTTTGTGAATTTCGCCATGTGGCTGAGAGGGTCCTGGTCCTCCGACCTGTGTCAGGCCTGAGCATCTGAGGTGGGAGAGCTGAATTCAGGACATGGACCACCAGAGACCTCCCGGCCCCACATAATATCAATTGGCGAGAGCTCTTTCAGGGACATCCATCTCAATGCTAATATCCAGCTCCACCCAATGGCCAGCAAGCTCAACTGCTGGACACCTCATGCCAAACAACTAGCAAGACAGGAACATATTAGCAGAGAGGCTGCCTAAAATTATACTAGGCAGGAAACACAAGAGAAGGAAAAGACCTACAAAAACAAACCCAAAACAATTGATAAAATGGTAATAGGAACATATATATTGATAATTACATTAAATGTAAATGGATTGAATGCTCCAACCAAAAGACACAGACTAGCTGAATGGATATAAAAACAAGACTGTGTATATGTTGTATACAAGAGACCCACGTCAGACCTAGGGACACACAGGGGACTGAAAGTGAGGGGATGGAAAAAAATATTCCATGAAAATGGACATCAAAAGAAAGCTGGAGTAGCAATTCTCATATGAGACAAAATAGGCTTTAAAATAAAGACTATTACAAGAGACAAAGAAGGGCACTACATAATGATCAAGGGATCAATCCAAGAAGAAGATATAACAATGGTAAATATTTATGCCCCCAACACAGGAACACCTCAATAGTTAAGGCAAATGCTAACAGCCATAAAAGGGGAAATCAACAGTAACACAATAATAGTTGGGGACTTTAACATTCCACTTTCACCAATGGCCAGATCATCCAAAATGAAAATAAATTGGAAAACACAAGCTTTAAATGACACATTAGACAAGATGGACTTAACTGATATTTACAGGACATTCCATTCCGAAACAACAGAATACACTTTCTTCTCAAGTGTTCATGGAACATTCTCCAGGATAGATCATATCTTCGGTCACAAATCAAGCCTTGGTGAATTTAAGAAAATTGAAATCGTATCAAACATCTTTTTAGACCACAATGCTATGAGACTAGATATCAATTACAGGAAAAAATTTGTAAAACATACAAACATATGGAGGCTAAACAATACACTATTAAATAACCAAGAGATCACAGAGGGAATCAAAGAGGAAATCAAAAACTACCCAGAAACAAATGACAATGAAAACACTATGACACAAAACCTATGGGATGCAGCAAAAGCAGTTCTAAGAGGGAAGTTTATAGCAATATTATCCTACCTAAGGAACCAAGAAAAATCTCAAATAAAAACCCTAACCTTACACCTAAAGCAATTCGAGAAAGAAGAACAAAAAAAACCCCAAAGTAGCAAAAGGAAAGAAACCATAATGATCAGATCAGAAATAAATGAAAAATAAATGAAGGGAACAATGGCAAAGATCAATAAAACTAAAAGTTGGTATCTCAGAAGATAAACAAAATTGATAAACCATTAGCCAGACTGATCAAGAAAAACAGGGAGAAGACTCAAATCAACAGAATTAGAAATGAAAAAGGAGAAGTAGCAAATGACAGTGCAGAAATACAAAGGATCATAAGAGATTACTACAAGCAACTCTATGCCAATAAAATGGACAAAATGGAAGAAATGGACAAATTCTTAGAACAGCACAACCTTCTGAGACTGAACCAGGAAGAAACAGAAAATATAAACAGACCAATCACAAGCACTGAAATTGAGACTGTGACTAAAAATCTTCCAACAAACAAAAGCCCAGAACCAGATGCCTTCACAGGCGAATTCTATCAAACATTTAGAGAAGGGCTAACACATATCCTTCTCAAACTCTTCCAAAGTATAGCAGAGGGAGGAGCACTTCCAGACTCATTCTACAAGGCCACCATCACCCTGATACCAAAACCAGACAAAGATGTCACAAAGAAAGAAAACTACAGGCCAATAACACTGATGAACATAGATGCAAAAATCCTCAACAAAATACTAGTAAACAGAATCCAACAGCATATTAAAAGGATCATACACCATGATCAAGTGGGATTTATTCCATGAATACAAGGATTCTTCAATATATGCAAATCAATCAATGTGATACACCATATTAACATACTGAATGATAAAAACCATATGATCATCCCAATAGATGCAGAAAAACTTTCCACAAAATTCAACACCCATTTATGACAAAAACAAAAGTAGGCATAGAAGGAACCTACCTCAACATAATAAAGGCCATATATAGCAAACCCAGAGCCAACATCGTTCTCATTGGTGAAAAACTGAAACCATTTCCTCTAAGATAAGGAACAAGACAAGGTGCCCACTCTCGCAACTATTATTCAACATAGTTTTGGAAGTTTTAGCCACAGCAATCAGAGAAGAAAAAAAAAATTAAAAGGAATCCAAATCAGAAAAGAAGAGGTAAAACTGTCACTGTTTGCAGATGACATGATAGCATACATTGAGAATCCTAAAGATGCTACCAGAATACTACTAGAGAGAATCAATGAATGTGGTAAAGTAGCAGGATACAAACTTAATGCACAGAAATCTCTTGCATTCCTATACACCAATGATGAAAAATCTGAAAGAGAAATTAAGGAAACACTTGCACTTACCACTGCAACAAAAAAAATAAAATACCTAGGAAGAAACCTACCTAAGGAGACAAAAGACATGTATGCAGAAAACTATAAGACACTGAAGAAAGGAATTAAAGATGATACAAACAGATGGAGAGATATACCATACTCTTGAATAGGAAGAATCAACATTGTGAAAATGACTATACTACCCAAAGCACTCTACAGATTCAATGCAAACCCTATCAAACTACCAATGGCATTTTTCACAGAACTAGAACAAAAAATTTCACAATTTGTATGGAAACACTAAAGACCCCAAATAGCCAAAGCAATCTTGAGATAGATAAATGGAGCTGGAGGAATCAGGCTCCCTGACTTTAGACTATAATACAAAGCTACAGTAATCAAGACAGTATGGTACTGGCACAGAACAAAAATACAGATCAATGGAACAGGACAGAAAGCCCAGAGATAAACCCACGCACATACGGTCAGCTTATCTTTGATAAAAGATGCAAGGATATACAGTGGAGAAAAGACAGCCTCTTAAATAAGTGGTGCTGGGAAGACTGGACAGCTACATGTAAAAGAATGAAATTAGAACACTCCGTAACACCATACACAAAAGTAAATTCAAAATGGATTAAAGACCTAAATGTAAGGCCAGACACTATCAAACTCTTAGAGGAAAACTTAGGTAGAACACTCTATGACATAAATCACAGCAAGATCCTTTTTGATACACCTCCTAGAGAAATGGAAATAAAAAGAAAAATAAACAAATGGGACCTAATGAAACTTAAAAGCTTTTGCACAGCAAAGGAAACCATAAACAAGACGAAAAGACAACACTTAGATTGGGAGAAAATATTTGCAAATGAAGCAACTGACAAAGGATTAGTGTTCAAAATTTACAAGCAGGTCATGCAACTCAATATCACAAAAACAAACAATCCAATCCAAAAATGACAGAAAACCTAAATAGACATTTCTCCAAAGAAGATATACAGATTGCCAAGAAACACATGAAAGAATGCTAAACATCATTAATCATTAGAGAAATGCAAATCAAAAGTACAATGAGATATCATCTCTTACTGGTCAGAATGGCCATCATAAAAAAATCTACAAACAATAAATGCTGGAGAGGGTGTGGAGAAAAAGGAACCCTCTTGCACTGTTGGTGGGAATGTAAATTGATACAGCCACTATGGAGAACACTATGGAGGTTCCTTAAAAAACTAAAAATAGAACTATCATATGACCCAGCAATCCCACTACTAGGCATATACCCTGAGAAAACCGCAATTCAAAAAGAGTCACATACCACAATGTTCACTGCAGCTGTATTTACAACAGCCAGGACATGGAAGCAACCTAAGTGTCCATCAACAGATGGATGGATTAAGAAGATGTGGCACATATATACAATGGAATATTACTCAGCCATAAAAATAAACGAAATTGAGTTATTTGTCGTGAGGTGGATGGACCTAGAGTCTGTCATACAGAGTGAAGTAAGTCAGAAAGAGAAAAACAAATACTGTATGCTAATAAATATACATGGAATCTAAAAAAAAAAAAAAAAAGATGTCATGAAGAACCTAGGGGCAAGACAGGAATAAAGACACAGACTTACTAGAGAATGGACTTGAGGATATGGGGAGGGGGAAGGGTAAGCTGGGACAAAGTGAGAGAGTGGCATGGACATATATACACTACCAAATGTAAAATAGATAGCTAGTGGGAAGCAGCCGCATAGCACAGGGAGATCAGCTTGGTGCTTTGTGACCACCTGGAGGGGTGGGATAGGGAGGGTGGGAGACACAAGAGGGAAGAGATATGGGGATATATGTATATGTATAACTGATTCACTTTGCTATAAAGCAAAAACTAACACACCATTGTAAAGCAAGTATACTCTAATAAAGATGTTTAAAAAAAAAAAACTAAAATATATTCCATAAAACTAAAAAAAAAAAAAATTCCATAAATAGACACACACTTTTAAACTTGTAGTTAGAAAAAATCATTCTGATTTATGTATCATTTTCAATACACGGTTGAATGTTTTTTAAAAAGGTTTTAAACCAAGTCAATTACTCATTAAGTATTCTTTCAATGATTTTCTCATGTAATGTCATTTACCGAAAATGGAAAAGTATTAATTTTCCAAAATAAAAATTAGTAATATTTCTTAACTGGCTGTACATTCATTCTAGGTCAAACTTCTATGTCAATAAGAAAATATCATGAAAATTAACACATATTTTAGAAATTTGAGTTGCTTTATAAATATGAGAATGGTTTTCCTGACTAAGAATAATAAAAACAAAAGTTATCAACCCCATAATGCTAATAACTATTTAACATTATATATGCAAATCTCTATCATTATAAGTTTTGATTTAAAAATTCAAATTTATTTCAATTAAAAATAATACATTTTAATAAACCTATACTTTTAAACTTTTTTCATTATAAAAATACAGGAAAGTACAGAAAAATAATGTTATAGGTTTGTGTCCGCAAGAAGATATGTTGAAGTCTTAACCCCCAATATCTGGGAAAGTAACCTCATTAAAAAACAGGTTCTTTCCAGGGTTATTTGTGTATTTTTATTGTGAGCATTTGTTTCATAGATAGATAGATAAAATCAAACAAAATACAATTACATAAAAATACATTGGTTTAGATATGATTTTCGCTGAAAAATGTTCAAAGTATCTTTGGGTGTCTCAAGATCAATTGGAGAAAATATAAACTGCCTTGCCATATCAGGGGGGCAAAAGATGTCATATAACTTCAAGTATTAAAGGTATTCTCTCTTCATGTTTGATGAAGTATTGCATATTTATATTTTCCACATGTTATATGGGAAAATCAAGCAGAAGTGTAGAATTGTTTGAAAAAAATCAAGATATGTTGATACATAATTTTTATTTGTCTCAGTGAGAAACATCTTTGGTGGCCATACATTCCTAATGTTTAAAGCATGGCAACATTCTTGAGGAAAAGTAAAGCTAAATGTCCTAGAACTAATTCTAAAGCCAAAAAGAGACAAATGTATTATTCTCCTTAAGATATATTTGTACAAACATTTTTTGTTTTTGGTAATACGATCCAAGTTAGAGTGCCCCATCTAATTAAATTTAAATCATCCATTGCTTTCAATATCCATGGTCTTTCCTAAGGTGTCTGCAGCTATCAAAATAAGTAGTAGAACAGCTTAGTAGGTAGAATTTTGTTAATGTAATTACAAACGAATTCATAAATAATAGTTTCTGTTTCATTTTTACATAATAATTTCCATCCAGTTGAAACCATTACTTTTTCTTCTGACAGAAAGTTTAGGGTGACAGGAAACAGTGTGGACAGTATGGCCATCCAGTATCTGAGTCCCACCTGTGAGCAGACCATCTCCAGACTCATGGGGCTCATTCAGTCTTTCATTTATAAGCATAAGTACTACATATTCTTTTTCCTAGTCACCCCCCAACCTGGCCCAGACTTTGAAAGAGGAGCCAGTGACTCAGAGAAGCAAGGATTTAAGGACTTCACTTAAACAGATAGCACTTATATTACATGGAGAGCAGGTGAGTTTAACAAAGAGAAGGAAGTGGGACCCGTGTGGAGTCATGATTTATAGAATGGACCTGCCTGCGATGGAATCAAGTAATGGATTTAGAGTTTCCGAAGGACTCTTACAATTTAACTCATAGCCTGCCAGTGACTAGAGAAGGGGCAGGGAATGCTCCAGCACCTGAGAAAAAGTTCTTTTGTAAATCATGTAGGTTTTGAAGACCTCAGTCAAAAAGGTTCAAGTCTACTTTATGGCTTCAGTCCTAACAAGAAATTGGCATGCACATGTATTTTAAAAGGTGTGGTTTGGCGTCATAAACCAGAAACAAATTAAGAAAGATTTGAAAATTTCAAGTGCCCTTTTATTGTCAGCAAACCTGTGAACTACAGAATCATGAAAAGTGCATACTTTCTTTGTCAATAATATTTTGAGCTTCAAGTTTGATTTGAGCATCATGTTAGTGTTAGAGATTCAGAAATAAGTCTGCCTATTCCCTGATGGGCACTGCGGTATAATGTGTGATGTATATGCCCAGATGTATTAATGTATAAGATCTGATAGATAACATTCTAGAACTAATCACAGAGGAATGGTTCCTAACACACAATAGAGTATTATGAGTTTAAGAAGCTTATTTTACAAATGAGAAAACTGATTTCTGAGGACATTAGTTTGCTACGATAAAGCTCACAAAACCACTTAGAAATACTTAAACCTCAAATTTATACATTCTTTCTACAATATTCCCTTGACACTCCTATTAAACTTGCACTGTATATGAAGTACCGACAACATGCTATGTCTCAGCAATGGAAAACACTTTCTTTTTAAGTGTATTACATCCAACATGAGAGAAATTTGCAAATAAAAAATGTAAAACTATTGTACTTCATATTTGAATTACATAGCTGTATTCTGTATGATAATATTCTAAAATTACCAGAATAATTAGAAGTAAAGGATATAGCTAGGAAGAGTTAGCAAAACGTATCTAGAAGTGAAGAGTTGTTAACATAGCTATGAAAAAATAAAATGATAAGGTTGGTGGAAAAGGAAAAGGGGGATATTCCTAATGAAGAAGAAACAAAGTGTGAAAGAGTCTTATCATACTATGCATATTCATGTTCCATCTAATGGCCTGGCTGCTCTTCACCTTCAGACATCAGAAGCTCTTCCTCACAATCACTCCACCAATACAGCACAGGCAAGGACACTTGGATCAGTTTTCACCTATTTAGCATATGAAGATGGGTAGCAGTAATTAAATTCTGCCAAGACACCTACTTTAAAACTGCTGCACCTTCACTGTAATTACCTCATTGATCATCACCTCCCTGTTTCCATACACCATGTCAGCAATGAATGGACAGTTGTTAAAGCCATTAGGCAAAACTTACTTGAAAAATGGGCCTTATTTAATGTTTTAAAGAACATTATGTACAAATTCTATTAAAGTGTACAAAGTGCCTAAGATAAAGGTTCTCTCTGGGTAAATGTTCAAAATAAATTAAAACGACAAACGTCATGTCCTCAGCCTTGCTGGGAATGTTGTAAGTGTAACAGGAAATGTTGAACACTTCTCAGTGGACAACTGATAAGTCCGCAAAGTATCATGGATCTAACCACCGTTTGCTAGAAATCTTGTACCCATTTCAAGTCAAGGACAGATGTGGCCACTCCAAGTTTAAAAAGGCCAGAACAATAGACAAGATTTTTTCCAATATGGGAGAGATGGAGGGCTCTGCACTTACACCACCAAGATCCACAAATATTTAGCCAAGCATTCAGTAAGTTTCCGTTAGGTACTAAGGCTATTAATATTTTATACAGAGAATCTCAAAACTTTCTTCATGATAGTAATAATACCTGAATATATGTACATATAGATATGCAGGCCATGGCTCACTCTATCTCAAAGCAATTATATTGGATTTTCAGCTAGTAGGATCTGCGTATGAGTAATTACTGAAGTTCCAGGTGACTTTACTGTGCACCAAGGACACAATACTTCTTTTTTTTTTTTTCACTGTATTTTTTTTTAACATCTTTATTGGGGTATAATTGCTTTACAATGGTGTGTTAGTTTTTGCTTTATAACAAAGTGAATCAGTTATACATATACATATGTTCCCATATCTCTTCCCTCTTGCGTCTCTCTCCCTCCCACACTCCCTATCCCACCCCTCCAGGCAGTCACAAAGCACCGAGTCAATATCCCTGTGACATGCGGCTGCTTCCCACTAGCTATCTACCTT
Organism: Monodon monoceros; assembly: GCF_005190385.1. Lineage (NCBI taxonomy): Eukaryota > Metazoa > Chordata > Mammalia > Artiodactyla > Monodontidae > Monodon > Monodon monoceros. The sequence continues at coordinate 8,738,076 of NW_021703765.1, read as the reverse complement.
ACGTTTGGTAGTGTATATATGTCCATGCCTCTCTCTCGCCCTGTCACAGCTCACCCTTCCCCCTCCCCATATCCTCAGGTCCATTCTCCAGTAGGTCTGTGTCTTTATTCCTGTCTTACCCCTAGGTTCTTCATGACATTTTTTTTCTTAAATTCCATATATATGTGTTAGCATACGGTATTTGTCTTTCTCTTTCTGACTTACTTCACTCTGTATGACAGACTCTAGGTCTATCCACCTCATTACAAATAGCTCAATTTCGTTTCTTTTTATGGCTGAGCAATATTCCATTGTATATATGTGCCACATCTTCTTTACAGAATACTTCTTTAGATTGACTAAAACTATTCTTAACAACCTTTGGCTAAAATCAGAGGCCCCAATACATTTCTTAATAGAAGTCAGAATAAATACCCCATTGACATTACAACCATTTACTTTCTATTCATTGAGTATTTAGTGTTACAGCATAGTAATACATTATCAGGATTAACCCAGAATCTCTGTACTAGAGAGTGAGCTTTATTTCATTTTCCAGCCAGTTGAACAGGTTGAGAAATTAGGGGTTTCAATACAGGTGAAAGAAAATGAAGGGGCAGTAGATTTAGCATCGAAAATGCAACTCAGTAATATCTGGTCTCCTCTCCTCTGCATAGACTAAGTACATACTAATCAAAGTCCTAGGGAACCCTCTTGCACTGTTGGTGGGAATGTAAATTGATACAGCCACTATGGAGAACACTATGGAGGTTCCTTAAAAAACTAAAAATAGAACTATCGTATGACCCAGCAATCCCACTACTGGGCATATACCCTGAGAAAACCGTAATTCAAAAAGAGTCATGTACCACAATGTTCATTGCAGCACTATTTACAGTAGCCAGGACATGGAAGCAACCTAAGTGTCCATCTACAGGTGAATGGATAAAGAAGATGTGGCACATATATACAATGGAATATTACTCAGCCATAAAAAGAAACAAAATTGAGTTATTTGTAGTGAGGTGGATGGACCTAGAGTCTGTCATACAGAGTGAAGTAAGTCAGAAAGAGAAAAACAAATGCCATATGCTAACACATATATACGGAATCTAAAAACAAACAAACAAAAAGGTCATGAAGAACCTAGGGGCAGGACAGAAATAAAGATGCAGATCTACTAGAGAATGGACTTGAGGATATGGGGAGGGGGAAGGGTAAGCTGGGATGAAGTGACAGAGTGGCATGGACATATATACACTACCAAATGTAAGGTAGATAGCTAGTGGGAAGCAGCCGCATAGCACAGGGAGATCAGCTCGGTGCTTTGTGACCACCTAGAGGGGTGGGATAGGAAGGGTGGGAGGGAGACACAAGAGTGAGGAGATATGGGGATATATGTATACGTATAGCTGATTCACTTTGTTATAAAGCAGAAACTAACACACCATTGTAAAGCAATTATACTCCAATAAAGATGTTAAAAAAAAATCCTATGAACAGCTGCCTCAACACAGCCAGTGTAGAATATTAGTTTCTGAAGGTGAATGTTCAGATTCTGCCAGATACGGGCAGAGTGACTGAATAGAGGAATGGGAATGGGATCATTTCCCTTTTAATTTAAGGGAGTCTATGTCCTTCGTTTTAATGAAGAGGAATTTACCCAAATTTTAGTTAAAGTGGCCGACCTATTCATGGCTTTTTTGGCTGTCACTTACATTTCATTTCTGAAGAAGTCAATTAAAGTAATTTGATAAAATCAAAGTCACAATCTGTTCAGTGTTTAGCATTTCAAAAAAATTCTCTTTTTGTTTGACATACTTTAACACTAAGCAATGTTTTCTAAAAACCCTATGAACATTTTCCAATTTTCAGCAACATAATAATAAAACATAAATTACAACAAAAGCACAATGTTAATTTCAAGCTCCATTAGAAACACAGGGTGGGGAAAAGCTACTGTATTCCAATTGAAAAGGATAAAATTAGTAGGGAACCAAATCCCATTTAAAGTCTTAAAAGGGGACTGCAAACAAAAGGCAGGAAAAAAAATTATGCTATGAAAAACTATTCGACAGTATTATGTTAAGGCACATTGTCTCACTTAATGGAAATAGCACTTATTTAATTTCATCAGTTTCTGTAAAATGAGGTAATGTGCTGTAAAAGTTAAGCACTAAGGGGGAAAAATTGCAATTTAAAGTTTGATGCTAACTGTTAAAACCCTTTATAATATCTTTGGCGCATATTGCTGTATTCAATGCTATGTTCCATGCTAAACCTGCCTGAAATAATCAAGAGGTAAGGTTTTATTAAAATTAGTTTAATTGCTCTATTCAGTATACATCCAAAATATTTCTTTAGGTTCCTCAAACAATTTACTGGATATAGTGATGATAAAATTCAATATGAAATGAAAAATTAACATGAATACCTATATTGTAATGGAATAGTAATTTGTTTTCAACTTATATTAACTTAATGTCCATGAATATTTGGTGTAATTTCTATCATATACCTCAATGTGCATTTCAAAAGTGCACATCCTCTGTGTTCAAAGGCTCTCTCAATATACTGTTCTATTTTAAATAAAATAAAATTAATAATACTTCAGAGACTAACAATGTTAAACAGAATGGTGTTGGGAAATCTTATGCTTCCTGAACTGACTAGGGAACCATCTAAGTGACCTTTATAATCAGCATAATTGGCATAGTCTCTTTGACAGTGTAAATACATTACTGTATATCAATGTCTTTGTACTAGGAAAACTCTGCTTTCCCCTGCAGACTCCAAATATAACCTTTGCTCAAGACAGTATGCTAATTCAAAATGCTTACAACTAAAAATGCTTCAAAAAAAAAAAAAAAGATTACTGTGTTTTATCCCAAATGAAATAAAAATATTCCGTTAAAAAAATCCCAGCTTGGGCTTCCCTGGTGGCGCAGTGGTTGAGAGTCCGCCTGCCGATGCATGGGACACGGGTTCGTGCCCCGGTCCGGGAGGATCCCACATGCCGCGGAGCGGCTAGGCCCGTGAGCCATGGCCGATGAGCCTGCTTGTCCGGAGCCTGTGCTCCGCAACGGGAGAGGCCACAACCGAACAACAACAACAACAAAATCCCAGCTTGGAACATAAAGAATGTAGCATTGGCTATTAGGTAGCATTGGCTTTCTTTACAGGTTAATTTATTAAAAGGAAGTGAGGTTGAAGTAAATTTTATACCATTTCCCTGCTACCCAAGCCTCATGAAAACAGAGTTTATTTCATGCTTGTTACCTATTCTTTTGATCGATGCGAGCTTCAAGCATTGGTAAGAAAAGCGCTCTCAAGATTACCTCCATAGGAAAAAAAATGCATAATAGTTAAGACTTAACTTTCTTTCAAAGGTCAAAATATTTTCATAGTATTTTCAATTGTGTTAAGAACTCATAGATCCTTTATTTCCTGAGGATTTCATCTTCATCTTTTATTCTCTAGTGATCTGATTTCCTTGTTAATCTCAATATCACTAGAAAGTGAGGAAAGAAAAGGAAAAAATAATTCATTCCAACCAGTTGGTCTCAGTCACAGCCAATATTTTTAACAGTGTCTGAAGTGATCTCATTGTTGGAAACGCTTGCATCCTTTCTCACTTTTTCAGGGTTCCCTGTGGCTGAGTGTCTGTCTTCAGGGTGGTGTTGCAGTACATGGTCTGACCTCATGGTGAAGGGAGAATGGATCCTCAGCTCACCTTTATCACCAGCTCTTCACTAGCCAGCTCCATGGCCTGGCAACCACAAGGTCTGGCTGGTTATAGCTGGCTTTGGGGGGCAAGGAAACACTATCTGATGACATTTCTCTGCTAGAGTCTATGATCTCATCTTTTGCTACTGATCTTGAAGAGTCCAAACAGTATAGAGCCTTCCCTCCAACTCCATGACTCTACCAGAAGGCCAGCCCTCTCAGCATCAAATGCTTCAGTGCACAGACTTGTTACATTTTATACAAGTATTGGCTACAGGGAACCAGGCAATGCCACAAAGTTTATTCTATTCAGTTTCTGCCAACAACTCAGTAACATCATTTCCACAGATTTTGGAAAGGGGACCTCATTTTTGTTTTTCCTGGTATGTTAAGGGGAGCATGGCACTCTACTACATTTTCTACAGCTCCTCCATACCTGATGTTTCTAAAGCCCCTCCTCCCACCTGCGGGCCAAGTGTTGGGGGTAGTTAGAGGTTATAGCAAGAATAGGGATTTTCTTGCCTGATTTTCTGCATTCGCCTCAGTGTGCTTAAGTTACCTTCAACTGGGAAGGTAAAAAAGCAGGTCCTCTGGAAGAGTATATAAGAAGACTGCCATTCCTTTAATGACCAGTATAGCTCAAGGCCACAACTATAAAGTGTTTTCTAGTTACATGATTTTGAATCCATGGAGAAAAAGCCTGACTGGATTATAATTGCCTTCTATTGAGTCTATTTTTCATTAGCTGAATTTTGCAAAATTGACATCCAAACAATATTGAACCTTCTGATCTATGAGCATGGTAAATTTCTATCAGAGATATTTTGAAGTTTTCAGTCTATGGATACTGTGCAAGCTATTTTCCCAAGCAAAATTAAAATCCAGTTTGGTCATTTCTTATAAATTTAAACATAAACTTATACTATGATCCAACAATCCAATTATTAAGTACTAGTCAAAGGCTTATATGAAAATGTTTACAGCATCATTATCCATAATAGAACACCCTCAAAAGACAAAATACAATCTAAGTGCCTTACATTATACACTGATTTTTAGAAATGAATCTGCTGTTTCAGTAAAATGATATTTATTTGTATTTCTGATATTGAAAGTAAGATTGAATTGAACTACATACAAAATAACAGTTATTTTTTTAAATATAGCCTTCATTTGGCATTATAACATTAGATCCCTGAAATTTATAAATTTGTCAGTTAAATATTTTCCTAAATTCTCAAAGCATTTAAATTGGACTCCCCCATGCCTATCTATAATCATATTTAATCATTTATAAGATAATTTTTTCACATTGTATATTTCTAAAAATTTTGATGCCTTTTACAGTTAATGGTATCTTAGAGACAGTGAAATGTGAATTGCTTCTAAAGTGTTCATTTTAAGGCCAGGTATGGACTGAGAGGCTGAGCAAAGGACTGAGGTCTTGGCTGTTAAGAGTGAAACTAGAAGAGAGTAATTGGAGTTAACGATCAGTGTTCCATCTATTATTAAACACTGTCCTGCTGTGCTCAGAGTAATTCTTTTCTTAAGTACATTGGACATATATCAAAATATTTTTCTCTCAATCATTTAAAATTTACCCTAATGATGACATCAATTTATTGCAAAAACAATGAAAAGAATGGAAAGTGACAATTTTCAGATGAACTGCATTAGTTAGATATTGCTATTCAACAAATTATCCCAAAATTTAGCAGACTAAAAAGACAAACATTTATTATTTCACAGTTTTGAGGAGTTGGGAATCTCAGTTTGATTTATGTAAAATGGACAAATTCCTTAGAAGACATAAAATACAAAAAGCTTATCAAGTAGAAGCAAATATCCTGCATAACATTATAGATAATATGAAAATTAAATTTGTAGTTAGAAGCATTTGTAAAAGAAAAAAACCCAAACAAAAACCTAAGCCCAGATGGCTTCAGTGGTGCATTTTATAAAATATTTAAAGAAGAAATAATAATAATTCTACATAAACTCTAAACTTTTGATGGATACAACATGGATGAAAATCAAAATAGTTATGATGGATGGAAGAAGCCAGACAAAAGATAATGCATACCTTATGATTTCATTTATATAAACTCTAGTAAATACAAGCCAATCTTCAGAGACACAAATCAGTTAGTGGTTGCCTGGGGATACAGATAGGGATGTAGGAGAGGAAGTGATTACAGAGGGATTACAAACATGTTGGGCAGATGGGTACCCTCATCATCATTAATTGGTGATGGTTTCATGGGTAATTACACATTTAACAATTGTAATTGTTAAATATGTACACTTTCTTGTATGTCAATTACACCACAAAAGCTGTTTAAAAATAGATATGCATATCCAACTAACATAAAGTCAAGTCATGTTACATCTTGTAAATTACAAAATCCTTAGGTTTATAACCCATAGCTCTTGCCTCAGACGGGACATCTTATTTGTACACAAGAAGCTTATTAGAGAATCTCCAATCCAGTGTGACACAGACTTCTTCTGAATCCATGGAAAGCACTAGATCTGACAGGGCCCTTTGGATGTGCCCTGTATTGAGGCACAGAGGTCAGGCCTTTGTACCCTCACAGCAACCAGTCATGAGATGTGAGTTGTTACATTCAACTTAACACTTGGGCAAAGCATGTTCCTTTTGCTCAAGGCCATTCGCAGATAAGAAATTGTTTGTGAGGTGTCAGCAACCTATATTCCCAGCTGCTGGGGAAATGAGTGCTTGGTTCTTAGAAAACCAAGAAAATCTCAGTGGTGAGATTTCTTTAAACTTTGAAATTCTTCATTATTATTGTTCTTGAGATATTTGATTATATATTAATCATCGTTTATATCCCATTTAGCACTCAGGAGTGCCCAAATGTGCCTTGATGATACTTACCTTATATTTGTTGACTAAATTATTTAAAACGTACTTTGGGAAATCATCATTAGTAATAGGATGTGTTAGAAAGCCAGGCTGCGTAAATGTCAACAGTTGTCCTGAATTATCGTTGAAAAAAACTCACAGCTGAGCATATATAATAAGATTTAAAAAGAGGGTATTTCAAGCTTGAAGAAACTCTTAGGAGCTCTCAGTCAGTTTTTGTAGGAGACTTGTCCTGTCAAAGGTCAGGAAGTGGAGGGAAGGAGCAAAATGTCAGTCAAGGAGAGTAAAATGTTGAGTATTCGTAGGGCACAGATCTTGGGAGACAAAATTCTATGAGAAAATAAGGTCAAGAGGCAAGTTTTCCTAACAGGAAGCAGAAGGCCGGAGACGTATCAGCAGCTCTCCAAGCACAGAGTGTAAGGAACATAAAGACATCAGGACTGTGATCAGGAAATGAGGAGTCACAGTGTTTCCCTCTGACTGGCTTCTTGGAAGTGCAATGTCCAAGTCAAAGCTGGAAAACACCCAGAAACCTGGAAAATCCTGCCAGGTTAAGGGACCAGTTTCTCCCACAGTTTATAAGGTTAATGTACAGACAGAATGGGGGCAGGGGGGGCGTCATTCATTGTAGTTTACTCTTTTAGATAGAAAAACCTCAGTTTTGAACAGATGAGGAGAAAAGATGTTGAGTGAATGTTTAAGTTGAAAAGCCATGGAGCTAACCCTGAGCTAGGAATTTGGTTTTCTAGTTGTTAAAATTTTCCGTAGAAAAATAGGAAAGCTAAGTTTTGGTCAAACTGCTATTAAAAGCAGGAGATGAGCCAGCTAAACCTAACACCTTCTATATGTAAATTAAGTCTTAATGTATCTTTTATATTTATAGATCTTGCCAAATTTTGCTGAGTTTACCTCAGCAGCATGTATCATTCTACCTGCATATCTCAATTCCAGGTTCTTACAAAACCAGTTTATTTTCCAAAATGTTGTCAGATTAATATTCCAAAGAATAGTATTTTTTAAATCACTTTTTCCACTGAAATATATTTGTGGCGATTCAGTGACTGATATTTAAGGTCCTCCATGACCTGTCCCTATCTAATTTATCACAGATTCCTCTTTTATTCATTTTTTCAGACTTTATACTCAAGTCAATGCAAATTACTAAGCCTTCTCTTATTAATTTTAGCTTTTTCAACTCATGCTAAACTCTCACTGTTCTCACTGATCATTTTATTATGTCCAATTCCCACTTACCCTTCAAGTGCCATCTGAAAACCACATTCTCCATAAAATATACAATGATTTATGGAAGTAACATTTTTATGGCATTCACTAATTTGTGGTCAAGTCTTACTAACTTTAAGGAAATTGTATCATGTTTTCTTAAACCTGAGATATCTTTGAGAGCTTTATATTTTGCATCTGCCATAGAGCTCATCACAGAATCTTGCAAATACTATATCAGTTTGTAAAATTATGGCAAATAAATTTATAATAAATAAATGTTCAAATGATATGACTTTTAATTTGTATAACTCTCTGTCTATATCCTGCTTGATATATTCATTCTGTTAATAATAAAGAGCAATACATTTCAAAACACCTTTTCTTGGATTATCAGTTAATGAATCTCATAAAACACTGTTGAGTACTTTGAGATCAAAGGGTAAGATTTATAGAGGGTGAATCCCCAGAATCTATCTCAGTCTATCCCATTATGGCCAACAATGTAAGCACTCAGTAAACAGAGTTGGATGACTGCAGGAATAAATCTACTGTCCACCATGTCTAACAAACAACAATACCATCTCATAGTATCTAACCCAAATTATAGCCAGAAGGCTCAGAGTGCAACTCTAATACCTGGCTACATAATTAAATATTTTAAAAGTTGATTTTCAAATTCTTCTCTTGTGGAACACTAGCTCTATAACATTTATATAATGGTGTTCCACTTCTAACCTAGTACAATGGTAATCATTTTTACACTTTCAAAATATGATCTTAATTATCTTACACAACTTAACTTTTGGAAACTATTCACATGTGTCTGATAGTGCTAGCCTATGACAAAACAAATCAACATATAGTATATAATAAATATAATGGAAAAGTTAGAAAATAAAAATTAATTTAAGTTGGAAAATTACTTTCCCTACTCTCATTACTTAAAAATTGTTCATTCTGGGCTTCCCTGGTGGCACAGTGGTTGAGAGTCCGCCTGCCGAGGCAGGGGACACGGGTTCGTGCCCCGGTCCAGGAGGATCCCACATGCCATGGAGCGGCTGGGCCCGTGAGCCATGGCCACTGAGCCTGTGCGTCTGGAGCCTGTGCTCCACAACGGGAGAGGCCACAACAGTGAGAGGTCTGCGTACCGCAAAAAAAAAAAGAAAAAAAAATTGTTCATTCTGTTGATTTATTGCATAAAAATAATAGTCATTTTTCAAACATAATCATGTTAGAAAATGTTCAAAATACTGGCATTTTTATGTTCTATCTCTTTTCCCCTCTTCTCTTTTTTAAAAATTCATCAAAACTCATAGAGTTGTCCCAACTCCTTAATATCACCAACTTAATACCTTTATCAGTTTATACATAATTTACTATAAAAATCATTTCTCATTTATTTTTCTTCGGTTTGTTCTTGGTAATTCTGTAGCTCTAAAATTGTTGAAAGTACAAATAAAATTCAAGAATATACAATAGTAACTTTTCCCTACCCATTAATTGTACTCCACATATATATGACGTCATATCTGCCTTCAGGTTCATATGAGCAGCTTTCTCTCACTCTCTCCCTTACCTTACTGGTAAGGCTAGCTGCAATTGATAGGAAATCCAAAATATCGGTTGTTTGAATAAAAGAGAAGTGCAATTATTTCTCATATGGAAGTCTAAACATGGGAAGCCAAAGCTAGTGTGGTACTCCATTGTATCATGGATCCAAGCATCCTATATTGTGTTTTTCTGTGTTATTTGCCTGTCTTCCTAAGACAGACTCATTGTCCCAGATGTCCAGTTGAGTGGAGGTATTATGTCCACATTTCAGCCAGCAGGGAGATAAAAAATGGATTAAGAAATGCACCAATGATCTTTTTAAGAATATTTCCAAGAAGTTGCAAAATCTCTTTCTATTTAGAGAACGTTGTCCATGACTGAGTCACTTGGTCACATCAAGTGTAAAGAAAAGCTGGGGGAAAGGTCCAGCTAAATATAAGATCAATTATTAAAGAAGAGGGTCATTTTGATGTTGGGGTCAATTAGAAATCTCAGCAGTGTAAGGGAGGAAAAATTCATCTTTACCCTTTTAGAGTCTCTGGTTGGGCCTAAGAATCAAAACTAACATAAAACAGATTGAGGGGAGAAAAGCACACAATGCTTATTAAAATTTTTACATGCCTTCACAAGAGAATGAAGATGTGGAGAAGTGACTAGAGAAGAAAGCTTTTATACATTTTAGAAAAAGAAACAATAAATTTATGAAGGATTGATAACATAGAGTGGTTTGAGCTACGAGTAGTAAATTGTGCAGAAGGGACTAGGAAGATAAGGGTTACTTTAACAAGGTTTGTACAGCCTTTTCTCAGGCTCTGTTCCCCACCTCTCATGATAAAAATGTCTTCCTTCTTCCTGGTACATGCAAGGCACTTTTCGCAAGGGGTGTTTTATCTCCTGCTTTTGAGAATAAAAAAAGAAGGTCAGAGTGCTCTTCTTGCACCTACTGTTTCTGAAATGCCTTTCACTAAAAATAATCAATATACCCTAAAGGGTAACATGTTCTGAATTCCTTCAGCAACATACTTCTATTTCCTCATAAAACTGAAAGTTCCATAACTCCATGATAGGTACAAATGAATACAGGAGTCAGCCATGGAATTGAGTTAAATAAATGCCAGAAATTTGTTAAAATGCTTTGGCTTGAATTACTTTATTATAAAAATGAGGTTATTTGGATGGACTTAGAGATGATCACACTAAGTGAAGTAAGTCAGAGAAAGACAAATATCATATGACATCGTTTATATGTGGAATCTAAAAAAAAATGATACAAATGAACTTATATAGGAAACAGAAACAGACTCACAGATTTAGAAAACAACAAGCTTCTGGTTACCAAAGGGGAAAGGAAGGGAGGGACAAATTAGGAGTTTGGGATTAGCAGATGCACACCACTATATATAAAATAGATAACCAACAAGGTCCTACTGTATAGCACAAGGAACAATAAAAATAATGAGATCATTTGTCTAGATAATCCTAAAATAACCAGCTCTAAAGTACTATGATTCTTCAACAGTGTCACTTTTGATATTTCAACCCAGACTTAACTGTTTATTTCTGAGTTTTTAAATACATGTATCCTTATATATATCATTTACCTGGTAATTATATAATGTTTAAAGTTCCCACATTATTTAATATATAACCACCTGTTTTTATGAAAAGTAAATGTGCTAAATCAGGGAATTCTACTTTTTATAACTTCTAAATTGTCTATTAAACTAAATAATAGCATTTGTTCTTTCACAAACACATACTGACCCTTCAATATGTTCTAGTCACTTTCTAAAAGTACAGAAGTAAACATAAACTAGCGCTGGTCTCCACAGAAATTATACTTTAGTTTTGGGAGGTGACACTAGATAGCTATGAGGGAGAGCAGGTGATAGAGAGATTCCATAACTGCTAAGGATAAAGATGCTGTGAGAAGGTATAGTTTTGCACACAGACTGAATTAACCAAGGAGATTATTGAAATCAACATTTGAAGGAAGACCCATCCATCTAAGCTGAGGGAACAGCAGATATAAAGGCTCTGAGGCAAGAGTGGGCCTTGTGAGATGGTGGGGGTCGTGAGCTTGTAAAGTCTTTTAGTTTTAATTAACTGAGATGGACAAGGAGTTATTGCAAATTTTTGAGGAGAGGAGCAAAACATTTGAAATCAGGCCTATATCAGGGTTTCTCTACCTTGGCATTACTTACATTTTAGGCAGATAATTTGTGTTGTGGGCAGCTGTCCTCGGTCTTGTCAGATGTTCAGCAGCATCTCTGGCCTGTACCCACTAGAAGCCTGCGGCACTCTCTGTTCCCAATGTAACAGCCAAAACTTGTCTCTAGACAAGGACAAATGTCCCCTGCCTCTCTTCCCCTACCCCCACACCTGGTTGAGAACCATTGGACTAGATCATGTGGAGGAAATAAAATGTGGAGATCAAATAAAGAAGTAGGGAAGCCAATTAGGAGACCGTATCATAATTTTAGGTGAGGAATGATGGTGTTTTAGATAAAGTAGCATGGTAGAAGTTGTGACAAAGTGTAAGCTTATGGATATTTTAAAAAAAGGCCAACAAGAGTTGTGAATCATTTGGCTGTGAAATGTTAGAAAATTAGAGAAGCCATACAATAGGAAGGAGAGAAGGAAAATAATATTAAATTGGCAGCCAGCAGCAAGAAAAACATTATTCTCACCTGCAGGTATTTGAATCTGAGTTGTGGGAAAGAAAACAGTGTCACCAGAGATATTTATGGGGATACCCTTGTCGTTGAGGATAGTCAGGTAGTAGCTAGGAAAGGAAGAGAAGAAAGCAAAGGAGTGTTTGAGTTTCCTGCAGACTCTCTGGATTGTTTGTGAATTTAGGGTTTGTTTGTGAAGGTGGCTCATACTGGATGGGGCACAGAGATATATGGGGATGAATGTCTGTCGGATTAGGGATTACTTGGGAGTCTAGGGTTTCTTGGATTCTAGGGAATATGAGGATAAATTAGAAGGATCTTGTGGCCAAATTATGATGGTGAAGCTAAAACTGTGGGGTGGGGTGGTCTGGTAGAGAGAGGGAAGAATCTTACCAGTAATTCATAAAGCTTGAAGAATCTTCCCTGGGGTCATACTACTAGTTTTAAGATCCTGGTGTTGAGTCACTGGGAAGCATGTAGCGCTCCTTGGGTGCCACTGGCAGTTCCTATCATGAAAGATTTTCTTCCCAGTTTACGTTAAACCAATTAGCTAACTGTGACTCATCAATAGGAAACATATTTTAATACAATTATTTCTAGATTCTTAAGTAAAATAAAATTACATCAATAATTTAAGAGAGATAGCTTGAGAACCAAGACAGTGGGGTAGAAGGATGTGCTCTCACTCCCTCTTGCGAGAACACCAGAATCACAACTAGCTGCTGGACAATCATCGACAGGAAGACACTGGAACTCACCAAAAAAGATACCCACATCCAAACACAAAGGAGAAGCCACAATGAGACAGCAGGAGGGGTGCAATCACAGTAAAATCAAATCCCATAACTGCTGGGTGGGTGACTCACACACTGGAGAACACTTATACCACAGAAGTCCACCCACTGCAGTGAAGGTTCTGAGCCCCACGTCAGGCTTCCCAACCTGGGGGTCCGGCAAAGGGAGGAGGAATTCCTAGAGAATCAGACTTTGAAGGGTACTGGAATTTGACTGCAGGACTTCAACAGGACTAGGGGAAACAGAGACTGCAGTCTTGGAGGGCACACACAAAGTAGTGTGTGCATCAGGACATAGGGGAAGGAGCAGTGACCCCAGGGGAGATTGGACCAGACCGACCTGCTAGTGTTGGAGGGTCTCCTGCAGAGGTGGGGGGCAGGATGTGGCTCACCGTGGGGACAAGGACACTGGCAGCAAGGTTCTGGGAAGTACTCCTTGGCGTGAACCCTCCCAGAGTCTGCCATTAGCCCCACCAAAGAGCCCAGGTAGGCTCCAGTGCTGGGTTGCTTCAAGCAAAACAACCAACAGGGAGGGAACCCAGCCCTAACCCTCAGCAGTCAAACAGATTAAAGTTTTACTGAGCTCTGCCCACCAGAGCAACAGTCAGCACTACCCACCACCAGTCCCTCCCATCAGGAAACTTGCACAAGCCTCTTAGATAGCCTCATCCACCAGAGGGAAGAAAGCACAAGCAAGAAGAACTACAATCCTGTAGCCTGTGGAACAAAAACCGCATTCACAGAAAGATAGACAAGATGAAAAGGCGGAGGGCTATGTACCAGACGAAGGAACAAGATAAAACCACAGAAAAACAACTAAATGAAGTGGAGATAGGCAATCTTCCAGAAAAAGAATTCAGAATAATGATAGTGAAGATGATACAGGACCTCGGAAAAAGAATGGAGGCAAAGATCGAGAAAATACAAGAAATGTTTAACAAACACCTAGAAGAATTAAAGAACAAAGAAACAGAGATGAACAATACAATAACTGAAATGAAAACTACACTAAAAGGAATCAATAGCAGGATAACTGAGACAGAAGAATGGATAAGTGACCTGGAAGACAGAATGGTGGAATTCACTGCTGTGGAACAGAATAAAGAAAAAGGAATGAAAAGAAATGCAGACAGCCTAAGAGACCACTGGGGCCACATTAAACCCAACAACATTCACATTATAGGGGTCTCAGAAGGAGAAGAGAGAGAGAAAGGACCAGAGAAAACCTTTGAAGAGATTATAGTCGAAAAATTCCCTAACATGGGAAAGGAAATAGCCACCCAAGTCCAGGAAGCACAGCGAGTCCCATACGGGATAAACCCAAGGAGAAACACACCGAGACACATAGTAATCAAATTGGCAAAAATTAAAGACAAAGAAAAATTACTGAAAGCAGCAAAGGAAAAATGACAAATAATACACGAGGGAACTCCCATAAGGTTAACAGCTGATTTCTCAGCAGAAACTCTACAGCCAGAAGGGAATGGCATGATATACTTAAAGTGATGAAAGGGAAGAAACTACAACGAAGATTACTCTACCCTGCAAGGATCTCATTCAGATTCAATGGAGAAATCAAAAGCTTTACAGACAAGCAAAAGCTAAGAGAATTCAGCACCACCAAACCAGCTCTACAACAAATGCTAAAGGAAATTCTCTAAGTGGGAAACACAAGACAAGAAAAGAACTACAAAAGCAAACCAAAACAATTAAGAAAATGGTAATAGGCACATACATATCGATAATTACCTTAAATATGAATGGCCTAAATGCTCCAGCCAAAGACACAGGCTTGCTGAATGGATACAAAAACAAAACCCATATATAGGTTGTCTACAAGAGACCCACTTCAGACCTAGAGACACATACAGACTGAAAGTGAGGGAATGGAAAAAGATATTCCAGGCAAATGGAAATCAAAAGAAAGCTAGAGTAGCAATACTCATATCAGATAAAATAGACTTTAAAATACAGAATGTTACAAGAGACAAGGAAGGACACTACATAATGATCAAGGGATCAATCCAAGAAGAAGATACAACAATTATAAATATATATGCACCCAACATAGGAGCACCTCAATACATAAGGCAACTGCTAACAGCTATACAAGAGGAAATTGACAGTAACACAATAATAGTGGGGGACTTTAATACCTCACTTACACCAATGGACAGATCATCCAAACAGAAAATATATAAGGAAACAGAAGCTTTAAATGACACAATAGACCAGATAGATTTAATTGATATTTATGTGACATTCCATCCAAAAACAGCAGATTACACTTTCTTCTCAAGTGCACACAGAACATTCTCCAGGATAGATCACATCTTGGGTCACAAATCAAGCTTCAGTAAATTTAAGAAAATTGAAATCATATCAAACATCTTTTCTGACCACAACGCTATGAGATTAGAACCAATTACAAGGAAAAAATACATAAAAAACACAAACACATGGAGGCTAAACAATGTTACTAAATAACCAAGAGGTCACTGAAGAAATCAAAGAGGAAATCAAAAAATACCTAGAGACAAATGACAATGAAAGCACGATGATCCAAAATCTATGGGATGCAGCCAAACCAGTTCTAAGAGGGAAGTTTATAGCTATACGGGCCTACCTCAGGAAACAAGAAAATTCTCAAATAAACAATCTAACCTTACACCCAAAGGAACTAGAGAAAGAAGATCAAACAAAACCCAAAGTTAGCAGAAGGAAAGAAATCATAAAGATCAGAGCAGAAATAAATGAAATAGAAACTAACAAAACAATAGCAAAAATCAATAAAACTAAAAGCTGGTTCTTTGAGAAGATAAACAAAATTCATAAAACCTTAGCCAGACTCATCAATAAAAAGAGGGACAGGACTCAAATCAATTAAATTAGAAATGAAAAAGGAGAAGTTACAACAGACACCGCAGAAATACAAAGGATCCTAAGAGACTACTACAAGCAACCCTATGCCAATAAAATGGAAAACCTGGAAGAAATGGACAAATTCTTAGAAAGGTATAACATTCCAAGACTGAACCAGGAAGAAATAGAAAATATGAACAGACCAATCACAAGTAATAAAATTGAAAATGTGATTAAAAATCTTCCAAGAAACAAAAGTCCAGGACCACATGGCTTCACAGGTGAATTCTATCAAACATTTAGAGAAGATTTAACAACCATCCTTCTCAAACTCTTCCAAAAAACTGCAGTGGAAGGAACACTCCCAAGCTCATTCTATGAGGCCACCATCATCCTGATACCAAAACCAGACAAAGATACTACAAAAAAATAAAGTTACAGACCAATATTACTGATGAATATAGATGCAAAAATCCTCAACAAAGTACTAGCAAACAGAATCCAACAACACATTAAAAGGATCATACACTTGATCATTCATGATCAAGTGGGATTTATCCCAAGGATGCAAGGATTCTTCAATATACACAAATTAATCAATGTGATACACCATATTAACAAACTGAAGAAGAACACCATATGATCATCTCAATAGATGCAGAAAAAGCTTTTCACAAAATTCAACACCCATTTATGATAAAAACTCTCCAGAAAGTGGGCATAGAGGCAACCTATCTCAACATAATAAAGGCCACATATGACAAACCCACAGCAAAC
This sequence comes from Monodon monoceros, assembly GCF_005190385.1. Lineage (NCBI taxonomy): Eukaryota > Metazoa > Chordata > Mammalia > Artiodactyla > Monodontidae > Monodon > Monodon monoceros. The sequence continues at coordinate 8,721,598 of NW_021703765.1, read as the reverse complement.
ATCATTCTCAATGGAGAAAAACTGAAAGCATTTCCTCTAAGATCAGGAACAAAACAAGGATGTCCACTCTCACCACTATTATTCAACTTAGTTTTGGAAGTCCTAGCCATGGCAATCAGAGAAGAAAAAGAAATAAAAGGAATACAAATTGGAAAAGAAGAAGTAAAACTGTCACTGTTTGCAGATGTCACGATACTATACATAGAGAATCCTAAAGACGCCACCAGAAAACTACTAGAGCTAATCAATGAATTTGGTAAAGTTGCAGGATACAAAATTAATGCACAGAAATCTCTTGCATTCCTATACATTAATGATGCAAAATCTGAAAGAGAAATTAAGGAAATACTCCCATTTTCCTCTGCGGCAAAAAGAATAAAATACCTAGGAATAAACCTACCTAGGGAGACAAAAGACCTGTATGCAGAAAATTATAAGACACTGAAGAAAGAAATTAAAGATGATACCAACAGATGGAGAGATATACCATGTTCTTGGATTGGAAGAATCAATATTGTGAAAATGACTATACTACCCAAAGCAATCTACAGATTCAATATAATCCCTATCAAATTACCAATGGCAGTTTTTATAGAACTAGAAAAAAAATTTTTTTAATTTGTATGGAGACACAAAAGACCCTGAATAGCCAAAGCAGTCTTGAGGGAAAATATGGAGCTGGAGGAATCAGATTTGCTGACTTCAGACTATACTACAAAGCTACAGTAATCAAGACAATATGGTACTGGCACAAAAACAGAAACATAGATTAATGGAACAAGATAGAATGCCCAAAGATAAACCCATACACCTATGGTCAACTAATCTATGACAAAGGAGGCAAGGCTATACAATGGCAAAAGACAGTCTTTTCAATAAGTGGTGCTGGGAAAACTGGACAGCTACATGTAAAAGAATGAAATTAGAACACTCCATAACACCATACACAAAAATAAACTCAAAATGGATTAGAGATCTAAATGTAAGACCGGACACTATAAAACTGTTAGAGGAAAACACAGGAAGAACACTCTTTGACATAAGTCACAGTAAGATCTTTTTTGATCCACCTCCTAGAGTTATGGAAATAAAAACAAAAATAAACAAATGGGACCTAATGAAACTTCTAAGCCTTTCACAGCAAAGGAAACCATAAACAAGAAGAAAAGGCAACCTTCAGATTGGGAGAGAACATTTGCAAATGAATCAACGGACAAAGGATTAATCTCCAAAATATATAAACAGCTCATGAAGATCAATATTAAAAAAACAACCCAATCCAAAAATGGGCAGAAGACATAAATAGACATTTCTCTGAAGACAACATACAGATGGCCAAGAAGCACATGAAAAGCTGCTCAACATCACTAATTATTAGAGAAATGAAAATCAAAACTACAATGAGGTATCACCTCACACAAGTTAGAGTGGGCATCATCAGAAAATCTACAAACATCAAATGCTGGAGAGGGTGTGGAGAAAAGGGAACCCTCTTGTGCTGTTGGTGGGAATGTGAACTGATAGAGCCACTATGGAGAACAGTACAGAGGTTCCTTAAAAAACTGAAAATAAAATTACCATATGACTCAGCAATCCCACTACTGGGCATATATCCAGAGAAAACCACAACTCAAAAAGACAAATGCACCCCAATGTTCATTGCAGCACTATTTACAATAGCCAGGTCATGGAAGCAACTTAAATGCCCATCGACAGATGAATGGATAAAGAAGTTGTGGTACATATATACAATGGAATATCACTCAGCCATGAAAAGGAATGAAATTGGGTAATTTGTTGAGACGTGGATGGATCTAGAGGCTGTCATGCAGAGTGAAGTAAGTCAGAAAGAGAAAAAAAAATATCGTGTGTTAACGCATATATGTGGAACATAGAAAAATGGTACAGATGAACCAGTTTGCAGGGCAGAAATTGAGACACAGATGTAGAGAACAAACGTAAGGACACCAAAGGGAGAAAGCCGTGGTGGAGGGGGGGCGTGGTGGTGGTGTGATGAATTGGGAGATTGGGATTGACATGTATACACTGATGTGTATAAAACTGATGACTAATAAGAACCTACTGTATAAAAAAAAAAAAAAAGATTTGTTCATATGGTGGTATAAGTAATCCCTCTCTTGTATGTATGCTGTAATTATCTTTTCTCAATTTGTCTTTTCTATTTTGCCTGGCATTTTACTGTTTCTATAATCATACGTATCATTTGTTTTTAAAAAAAAAGTAGCATAACTCAGCTATAAAGATATATGACACCACAAAGAAAAGGATAAAACATTACTATAAACCAACTTGACTTATCAATGCATATGTAAAACCTAGCAATAAAACATTACCAGTTGAATCCCATAGTATATTAGAAGAATTACACACCATGAACAAATAGGGTTTTTTCCAGGATAGCTCAACATTAGAATACTATTATCTTGATAGATGTATTTGATAAAGCTCAACAGTCATTTCTGATGTAAACTTATAGTAAACTAGAAATAAAAATCTGCCTCCTTAATTTATAAAAGAGCATTAGCAGAAACCAATATCACATATCAAAATTAAAGGAAAAAACAACAAGTTTCTCATGAAAGTCAGTAACAAAATGAGGATGCCAACTCTCACCACTAATCCTCAGCAAAACCATGGAGTCCTAGCCAGTCCTAGAAATAGGAATAAATGTTGGTGAGGAATACTTATCAACCTAGAAAATTGTAAAGAATCAAACAAAAAACTATTATAACTAAGAAAGTTTAGAAAGATGGCCAGATAGAATATCTTTCTTATATATCCCAGTAATAATCAACTGGAAAATTCAGTGGGAGGAACATATCTTTAAAAGAAAAAAAATCAATTAAACATGTGAAAATAAACTAAATGAGGCATGTGTGAGACCTAAATAAAGAAAATGTTACAAAGATGATCTAAATAATTTAAGAGATATACAATGCTTCTGGAACTAAGGATCAATATTGTAAAGATGTCAATCCTTCCCAATTTATCTATAAATCCATTGTAATTTGAGTTAAAGCTGTGAGTAATAATGCAGGAACAAACAAATGGCATGATGGAACAAAATAGAATCCAAAAAGAGACTCGGGTACATAAGGAGATTTAGTATTTGATAAAGGTGGAAAAATGATGATTTGTATTATTGAACGAATGCCATTCAATCAAATTACTATACACTTTGTGGAAAAAAGTTAGACATTTAACTCTCATCATAAAACAAAAATAAATTCCACATTGATAAAGATCTAAACATATAAACAAGAGTTCTGTAAACCATAAAGAAAAAGATTGACATATTTAATAACATCAAATTTTTAAAAACCTTTATGTGGCTAAAGAGAACTTAAATTGCGAAAAAATATTTGTATTATATTACAGAAAAAAGTTTAATATCCATTAAAAAAAGAACTCCTAGTCAATATATAAGAAACACAGCCCAAAGGACATGAATAGAAGAAAATTCACAAAAGAAATAAAATTAAATACTAACCCTCACTAATTAAAGAAATGCAAATTTAAAAGCTCTGTTTTACATTCTCTCTAACACAGTAATTCTACTTCTAGGGCTTTTTTCCTAAAGAAATAATCCCGTGGACATGTAAAGATGTAAGAATGTTCATTTCATCAGCGTCTCTAAAAGAAAAATATGCTGAAATTGATTAAATACATTGAGGACAAGACATATGAAATCCTACATATACATAATATGGAATACATAGAAAGAGAACCACAATTATTGTTATATTAAGTTAAAAATAAAAATGTGCTATAGACAATATGCTATGATCCAATTTTTGTAAATATAAATAAGAGCAAAAAAAAAATTTAAGAGAAAGGGTACAGTATTTTTAAAAACCTTCCATTAACCATGAAAATTTGATTAATTATAACCAATTATAAGTGCATTCAGCACTGTGAGCCACAACAGTTCACATTATTAATATTTAACATGACAACTACAAAGTTATCAAATACAATGAGGGATTTCTTTTTTTTTTGGTCTTTGGTTCTATAAGCAAAGGAGGTCAAGGTTTAAATGAGCAGAATAAATTGATTTTAAGCTCCAGCTCTTCCAATAAAAGTGCAACCTAATTAAGTATAACAGCTACAGCTTTAGACAAATGTAAAACATTCAGTAGAAATTTTGACAAAAAATGTATTTGCCACAAACTGGTTGTAGCTATGATGTGTGGAATTGGAAAGAAATGTAATGAGCTGTTAACAGACATTTTTAACCAAGGAAAAATGAATTGAATTTGGCCACATTTTCCATCTGTTACAATGACTTATATAAGAGCTGATAAAGCAGATGAAGTACCGCTGTCCAACAGGAAGTTAACATTAAATTACGTGTACCAATGAGAAAAGCTACTCTTAAACTCTAGTGAACTGATTCAAAGATTATTTCTTTTCTTTCTGCATACAAAAGGGAAATGGTTTTCTAGAGCCAAAGTTAAAAAAAAAAAGATCATCTCAGACTGAGGCAGGCAATTGGCATCATAGACTGATTTGGAAAGCACAGAGTAGGAAAAGAAAGAGCAATGGACATGAAACATTTACACCTTGGTGGTTTATCCTGCATTTAGTGTGTTTCCTCCCAGCAAAAGCAAACCCGATTAACCTAGGCTTTTTTTAGATTTAATTTAGGTAATGATCGTGCTCCAAGTGAACAGTAGGAGAAATCTTTCAAAACCAATTTTAAGTTCGATAGAGATTTCAGCTTTGTTTTTAGAAATTTATTAATATCTACTTATAGAGCTGTATAAGTTAATTTAACTTTTTATTTTGAAATTTTAGACATGGCAGACCTGCAAAAATACTACAGAGGTTTTCTATGTACCACCCACTCTCCTTCCCGTAAGGTTTGCCACTTGTAAAACCATGGTACGATGCTCAAAACTCTAAAGAATAAACACTGGTACAGTACTGTTAACTAAATGACAGACTTCAGTAGGATTTTTGCAGTTTTTCTACTTTTTTGCCTTTTCTGTTCTAGGATCCAAGCCAAGATCCCACATTGCATTTAGTTATCACTTCTCCTCAATCTCCTCCAGTCCCCTCCAACCTTCATTCTTCCCATGTCTTTCATGACCTTGGCATTTCTAAAGAATGCTGGGCAGATGTTTTGTTTATCTCTCTCAGCTTGAGTTTGTCTGATATGATCTCATTATTCGATTGAGGTAGAAATTTGGGAGAAGACTACCACAGAGTTAGTATGCCCTGCTCAGCACACCCTATCTGGTGGTACATGATGCCAGTCTGCCATTATTACTGATGCTCATCTTGATCATTTGCTTACAGTGGTGTCTGCGTAGTGTCTCCACTGTAAAGTAACTATTTTCCCTTAGTAATTAATAAATATTTCAAAGTTATGAAAATATCTTGTTCCTCAAACTTTTGAAGTGGTTCACAGAAGAAAAATTAGGTAACAGTCTGTTACGGAATGGAATTCATTGGTGTAAAATCACACGTTAAGGATATATTTTGAACTATATAAATACAAATCAATTCATCTAATGTTGACTCTATGTAAGTGAGAGTTAATTATCCACTTTAAAAGCAGTATTAGGTATTTTACTGCTTTTTATTTTTATTTAGAAGTTTTTGTGAAAATTGAGGAAACAACTCAATTAGCCTTGAAAAATTTATTGCAAAAAGTGATAGAATTCATACAGTTCTTTCCTGCAATTCAGTTAGAGTATACCAAAATATCTTAATTTATTTTTCTTTGTCACACTTGATTTATCTCAAATCAAGAGTTGTAAACATTATAAATCTAAATATGTACTTATTAAAATTATACTTTTACAAATAATTCCATGTTTAACATGAAATTATCAAGACTTTTTCACTCTACAGAATGATTTTTATTTTTTAATTAAGTGAATTAGCATTTGATGTAGATATCTGTTAGATTTACAAACTATTTCTCATCAAAATCCAGATTTTGAGTTTAATTTGAAAAGACAGAGATCTGATAATCCTGATCTTACCTCAATATTCCAGTAATTCGCCATTGTTGAGATCTGGCTATCATTCTACATTTTGCCACAAATCTTACCAATTTCTACTGCATTTATAAACTGACTCATGTATTTACGATACCTTTTTGAAATCTCTGGACATTCACATTTCTGATCCTTGATGCAGAGTGTGCAATAGAAAGTAACTATTAAAACATCATTAAGGACACCATTAAATGCAGCCACTTGGCTTTTTTGTTTGGTTTTATTTTGCTTTGTTTTTTAATACTACCCCGTGAAAAAAGAAAGATAGAAGCTATTTTTAACTATCAAATATCACAGTCATGATAATTGGAACATTTCATTACACTAATTTCTGGTAAAATTCTGTTTAAAATAGTTGCTATTTATTTTTAAGCAATTTATAAAATTGAATTGCGACAGAAAAAAAACACCTGGGGATTCAATTAAAATGGAAACAGCAACTGAGTAAAAATTAAGAGAAATCCCTCTATTAGCCAACACTAATGAGGCTCTGCCCCTTACAAAAAGCTGTTTTAAAGATCAAAGACACTTGATCGAGGACCTCTAATTAAAAAGAAGTATTGTGTTACAGAAGACAATTTTAACTTTTCAAAGTAATCTATTTAAAACTTAAGTTGTAATTAATGGGCTAAATGCTCAACATCCCAAGGTTTATCACCTGATGGTTTTAAAGATGGCACCATCCCAAAAGCTTTATAAAAGCACAGGAAGAGATCTTGAGAAACATATAAAAAATAAGCTCTTCGAAAAGCTCTTTATGTAATAATAAACATTATATAAATGGCAACAGAAGCAAATCAAGATACACTTTTAAACCAAAGAGCCCTTACAGAAAATCATTTTTATACTCACATTTTATGCTACTGGACCTCAATGACACTTCACTCATTTTCTCACTGATGAAATGGAGAAACTAAGAGTGTTTTGAGAATGGATGAGCTAATATTCTAAAGTATTTTAAGCAATATTACTATTAATATAAGGGTTAGACAAATACGTAACTGAATTCAACCAACGTTAATGGAACATTTATCTAGGCACTGGAGTTACAACAGTGGATAAAACAAAGTCAGAGAGACAGTAAATTAATAAACTATGATAGTAGATGCATGGATATAGATATTAAATAAAAAGCAATGAAGTTATGGCCAAGGACAGAGGTACTGTGAGGTCGGGCACTGTTATTTTATCCGGGGTAGCCAGGGAACGCATAACCCATAGTGTAGGACTTGAAAAGTGACAGGAGGCACCTAGGAGTCATGCAAGTATCTGTTAGATGAGCTTTCCAGGGAGAGGGCATAGCTCAAGCACAGACAGGGAAGCTGGAGCTTGGCTAAAGGCACCATGGGATAGCAAGGAGGCCAGCCTGGCTGGAAAATAGCAAGATGGGGTAGAGTGGAGAGAGATGAGACTAAAGATTGGCTACATCATGTGGGGACTTTTATAGAGACTCTGGTTTGTCAACCGAGTAAGAAAGGAAGACCATCTTTCTGGCTGTAACAAAAGTATCATGCAAAAGTGAGAAGTATCAGTTATCTTCTCATGGAAATTTTGACATTTAATATTTAGTTTAAATGGAATAACCCACTGTAGGCAACTTTCTGTTGTCTAGGATCAAACATGATTATACTCTAGTAACTATTTAAAAATAAAGAATGGAGGAAACTGATCTTGAGTCCTTCCCTTTAGCCTCAGGGACACCTGAAGATTAGCCCTTGGTTGTATTTTCCTATTTTGCAATAATGATAAGGACTCTTTACCACATACAGCAACTGTTCAATTCATGAATTAGCTCAGATGAATAACACAAAAATAATTTAGAGGAATTTCTCAACAAGAGCCAGTAAATAAGAAATGAATTGCTATACATAATAGACTCATAAATATTTATTACCAGCTATTCAAAAAACTGCTCTTTCTCTGATCTTATTAGATCAAACCAATCTTTGATTAAAAACTGAGCAATCAATATGCTTTGAATACACAGTTGTTAATTATATAGCACCCTAACTAACCATCACAGGTGTGACTGAAGGAGTAACAACCAATTAAAGATGTCCACATCCAAATTCCTGGAATCTTTGCCAAACAGGTTACCTTCTACGGCAAAAGGGACTGTAGAGATAAAAGTTAAGTATCTTGAGATGTGGAGAATATCGTGGATTATCCTGACGAGTCCAATCAAAGCACAAGAGTCATTATAAAGGGAGGCAGGAGGTTCAGAGTCAGAGAGAGGGATGGAAGATGCTATCCTTCTGGCTGTGAATATGACATTTTGGGCTACAAGCTAAGGAAATGTGGGCCATTTCTAGAAGCTAGAAAAGACAAGGAAATGGACTCTTCCCAATAGCTTGAAGAAGGAACACAGTCCTGCAGAAATCTTGACTTTAGGATTTCTGACTTTCAAAACTATAAGAAAATAATGCTGTTTAAAGCCACTGTGTTTTTGGTAATTTGTTGCAGCAGTAATAGAAAGCTAATATAGCAGGTAAAATAAAACTGAATGATTAGATTTTCTCTGTTTAAAGTTTTTTGGGTTTTTTTTGTCCCTACTTAAATCTAATGAGAGAAGTAAGATTGATTGCATGGAAAACTAAAAACAGAACAAGAAAACCTTAATCCACTTTTGTTATCTGTAAATAATGAGGGTCGAATAGTTATTTCTACCAACTCTGGAATTATTATCACATTTCCCTTTTATTAATAATCCAAAGAAGTGTGACTAATCTGCCTCTTCTAATTTCGCACCAACTCTCCAAATTTACAATACAATAATAAGGATTTTAATAAATTATTTTACTTTTTTAAATAATTATTTTACTTTGTTATTCTGACATATTAACTTCTCAGAAAATATAGTCAACCGGTAAGTATTTCTTGAATAGATCAACACATTAAAATGTACCAACCCATCAAAGCCAACATACCCAAAATTAAACGAATCTTTTGCTCAAACTCATTTGTTTCAATCTGTCTTCCTTAGATTCTCTTAATGAAACTTTCAGTGTCCTAGTTTTCAAGAAATTATTTATTACCAAGCACTTATTTTCCATAGACAAATTATTTTTTCACGTCAAACAATACAAGGCTATATTTAATTAAGATTACCATATATCTATACTTTAAATTCAGCAGCAAATTAACCTACCTAAGTGAAATGAAAAAAGTAAAATTAATTAAATTCTCATAGAGTAATGTGATCTTCTCTTTAAGCTCTAGTTTCACAATAACTTAGGGAAAATGTCAGTAAGATGCATACACTGTTTAATAATTATAACTTTTGTAGAAGATAATTTGGCCAAACAGTACTTGGGCACGAAATTAAAAAGGTAGATAGAGAAATTTTAGGCAGAACACATAAAATATATGATAAGAATTAAAGTATTTTTTAATGTATCTTTTATGAATGAGGACATATCTAACATTTTTGAACCAGACTACATATAATATCATCAAATTGGCTTCAAAATTTATGCAATATATTTTATATTATAATATATAGTATATCATAATTTATCTTAATATACTATATTTATGAAAAATTAGAAGCCAATTTATATATTTATATTTTTGTAAATAGGAAACATTTGACCTGGAGAAGACTCTGAGAGAATAAAATATTGTTATCACCCAAATTGTAGAACTGTTTGAGGAATGAGGATTTGGAATTGTCTTTATTTCTCCCCAAAATCAAGCTAGGTCATGAGCAAAAGTTTCCAGTAGCCTACCTAACTGGCTCCAGAAAATAATTATCTGTAGTGGAGGCTTCCTAAAAGTGTTTTGTTTGTTTCTTTGTTTTTTTTAAATTTCTTTTTTCTTTTTTTGTTTTATTTATTTTTGGCTGGGTTGGGTCTTCGTTGCTGCACACGGGCTTTCTCTAGTTGCGGCGAGCGGGGGCTACTCTTTGTTGCAGTGCACGGGCTTCTCATTGTTGTGGCTACTCATGTTGTGGAACAACCGGCTCTAGGAGTGCGGGCTTCAGTAGTTGTGGCGCGCGGGCTTATTTGCTCCGCGGCATGTGGGATCTTCTTTGACAGGGCAACAATACAACTTTGACAGGGCCCGAACCCCTGTCCCCTGCATTGGCAGGCAGATTCTTAACCACTGCACCACCAGGGAAGCCCCAAAAAGTGGTTTTATTTGAGCACAGACCACATAAGTTTGATTCAGATTACAGAGTGTTCTGCAATATAGTTACTCCTTTCTCCAAAAGATTACTGTGTTAAAATAAGTTTGAGGACTTGCTTGATTATTCACAAAGTACTAGTAGATTTAAAACTCTAAAAAGTCACATATGAAAGAAACCTGTATATCTTTTCTAAATCCTTTGTATCCACTAGGAGTATTATGTACTATCCATAGAAATTCTTGAAATTTTCCAGGACCTTCAGATATAGATGAGTCCTGAAAAAAAAGTTATTGTCTTTATAATTTAATAAAAGCCTTCAAAAATAATACCAATAAATACTTTAAATGTCTACAAGATATATTGGGTGCTGTTCAGGCACTGCTTATTAATCTGTTAAATATGTTTAAGCAAGAATAAAGTGAGTTTGTTCTTAATGGAAAATTATCATTATCAACATAGAATAATTTTTTCATTATTTTATAGACAAATTTATGTATTGAATGAAGGATGCCAGATAATAATCACTTTCTGCAGTAGAGAGGAAAACCTTTCAAAGTAAGCAATCCTATGGCCTTCCAAGTTCCTAAAACTGTCTCTTCTTGATTAATCTGCATCATTTAGTGCCTCCAGGACCTTTTGATTATGGAAATTATTTTTCAAAGAATTCCTATTACCATCACTCAGAAAGCTCTGTTCTTCAGAATGAAGACGGGAATAAACATAGTACTGTTTTCCCTGTATTTACACACTTTACTATACAGATGTACATATGTGTGGGGATGTGTCTGCTTTACTACAAGCAGGAGAATTACCTAGATTTTACTTAATCCCCAGTCCCTGACATAGAACCTAAGGCTTATTGGACACTCACAAACTTATTAAAATGAGTTACAAGTAGGTTTTTAATTCAGGTGACCTGGGGTTTAATCTCAGTTCAACCTAGTTTTATGACTATAATTAATTAAAATTAATTACTAGTATTAAAACAAAGTTATTTTTGTCATATAACAATTAAAACATGTATCAATCTGTTGTCAGTTCAATGATTTACAAATAATCCAATAGGATTATGGAATATAAGAAATGTAAGAGATAAATGAGAACTTGGCACATATTTATTATAACACCTCCTTTTTAGGTATTTGAACTGCTGCCTTGAGATCATGTGGATTCTTTCCATTTCCTGAGGGGCTATCTTGGGATAAGTGGAATATGAAATTTATTCTGAAACATAATTTAATAAATGGTCATACTGCATTTTATAGTGTACGCTATTACTATTGCTGATTAACCTGAGAAATGTTAATTTGTTTTTCAAAACTGAAAGTAAATCGAAAATTATAAGCAGAAATACAAGAATTTGATGAATTAATGAATTACTAATTCATTCATTAATGAAGATATGTTTTGCAATATTTACACATTAAGGTAATCTCCAGAAAATTACTAGAATTCATCAGTAATAAAGATATTGTATTTTAAAAATAAATATTTTCACCTAGTTTTGCTTATTAAAAGTCATTGTAAATAAATGTTTTGTTTTGCTCACAAAAGAAAATAGAAATACAAATATTTGGGGATTAGTAGTAAAATCTGTGGCTCAGGAAATTATTCTGGCTTTAGAATAAGAAAGAATATGAGATGTTTTTATACTGACTTTAGTTTCAGGTTAGTGAAATTTATGAGGCTAATAGGAGTATATTTTAAAACAAATTCTCTTTATGTTTTCTGAAGTGACATATGCATTATTGGTAGGATTAAATAGACTGAAGAAACAGAATCAGATAAATATGAGAGACAATAATGCTAAAATTGTTTTACTTGGATGAGACACATTGTGAATACAGTAGTGAAAAGATTCTTGAAAATTTACTAACATTTGTTTACAGATATACAACTTTGATGATGAAAAACTACTGGTAGGAATTTATATTCTCCTATGATTTATTCAAATTAAGTATGCACATAGCCATGATCCAGCAATTACACTCATATATATCTCAAAGAAAATTCTCACAGGTCCATAAAGCAATATGAAAAACATTATTTATTGCAGCACAACCTTTTGTTGTGATTGGTGAGAGGCTAACTATTCATCTATCTGGAAGATTGGATAAGTTTTATATGGAAAATTATTTAGCAAGAAATAATAATGGATATTGAATATACACATAGCGACAAGGTTGGATCTGATATAGTATAGTACTCAGCAAAACAAAGGAACAGATGATGAATGTGTACATACATACATACATATACGTGTACATGTGTGAATGATTTACCTAAAAAATAATATTTCTGAAAGAATAGTGCAAAGAAAAGATACATATTAAACTATACGTATTGATTAGATTGATTATAAATGTGTAGAGGCAAGAGGAAAACAGGAGAGGGGCATGGGGTAAAAAGCAAATAAATTATTAAATAAAAATAGAAAGAGACTTTCTGGTGGTTGATAAAAATGTACCACAAATTTGGGAATGTATTTAACTCAATCTCTTACTGCAGAGCTTTTTATTAAGTTTTTTTCGTTTATACAGGTGACAGTGATTCATTTTTTAAATCTATGTTTATTAAGTTCTCAGCAACTGTTGTATCTCATTTTAGATGCTAGCAATGCAGCAGTGAATGACAGACAAAAATACTTTCCCCAGGACTTCCCTGGTGGCGCAGTGGTTGAGAGTCCGCCTGCCGATGCAGGAGACACGGGTTCGTGCCCCGGTCGGGGAAGATACCACATGCCGTGGTAGCGGCTGGGCCCGTGAGCCATGGCCGCTGAGCCTGCGTGTCCGGAGCCTGTGCTCCACAACGGGAGAGGCCACAGCATTGAGAGGTCCACGTACAGCAAGAAAAAAAAATACTTTCCCTGATAGAACTTACATACTGTTTTAATATAATAATATTTGAAAGTTATATTTTATATAAAAATTATTGGAACATTCAAATAGAATTTTTTTTTTTTTTTTTTTTAGCGGTACGCGGGCCTCTCACTGTTGTGGCCTCTCCCGTTGCGGAGCACAGGCTCCGGACGCTCAGGCTCAGCGGCCATGGCTCATGGGCCTAGCCGCTCCACGGCATGTGGGATCTTCCCGGACCGGGGCACGAACCCGTGTCCCCTGCATCGGCAGGCAGACTCTCAACCACTGCGCCACCAGGGAAGCCCAAATAGAAAATTTTTTAAGATCTTTCCTTGTTTACAAAATTATTTAGAAAAATCAGATCACTGCTACTGGCCAGCAGAAAATATTAAGGTAGACCTAGAATACAAGCCCTTAGAGATAGCCAATCAATAAATATTTTTTGAATGTTTGAATAATGTATCCACTCCACTTTCAATTATAAATGCAAAATACACATTTGGAAAGACCAAACTGGTAAATCTATGATAAACTTTAAAGATTTCAATTCACTAAATTGAATTGTTAAAACTCAGAGAAGCAAATTTAATTTTATGTGTAGAATATAGAAGTTTAACTCCATGAAAAAAAAAAAAAAGTCAGTCCAAGATACTCAAAAGCTAAAGTCAATTCAAAGAGGATTATTTCCCATTAAGGGTTCTGAGCTATTGAACTGTAGCTTCAGAGAGAAGAAAGTGGGAATTTATGGTGGATAGTAAAAGCAATTAAAATGTAGAATTAAGTATATCACTTGGAAATACTCTTTGCTTTTTAACTAGACTTTTAATCTTCAGAAATATTACACCAAATGAAATTTTTCATGGATTCTTTATAATATGAATAATATGAAAAGGTAAAGTTCAGAAGTAGCTTTCTGCTTTGCTATAAAGGTTTGCTGAGCTCATAGTTAGGTATTGACTCAATAATGCTAAGGTTAATATTTACCCTCATTTCAGTGCATCTTGTAATTGACAAAAAGCACTGATCAATTCAATCATAATTAAAATGGGATGAGTCTGAATACCATGTAAGACTGCATTCCAGTAAATCTCTTCAGGTAAACTAGAGCTTAATTGAACTGAGTGATGACTACTGACTTGAGGCATGATTGGTTGGAGATTATGTAAGGAAAATATTATTTTCTAAAAACTGAATTTTTTGTTGTGATTTTTATTTATGTGAAGGATGCAATTTTGTGTGTTTTAAATATGAATCACTATTATGTTTTATTTTATTATTTTGGGTTCTGTCTCAGTTCAGGCTGCTATAACAAATATACTATAGACTGGGTGGCTTAAGCAACAAACATTTATTTCTCTCAGTTCTGGAGGCTAGAAAGTCCAAGATCAAGGTGCCAGTGGAGGGGGTGTCAGGTAAGAGCATGCTTCCTTGTTTGCAGATGACTGTCTTTTTGTATTCCTCACAAGATGGAGAGCAGAGGGACAGTAAGCAAGTTCTCAGGTGCCTTCTTATCAGAACACTAATCCCATACATGCGGGCTCCACGTTCATGGCCTAATCACCTCCCAAAGACTCAAGCTCCTAATACCATAACACTGGGAGTTTCAACATGTGGATTTTGAAGGGACACACTCAATCTGTAGCAGTTTCTGCCATATAAAAAGATACTAAAGCAAGGACATTAATATGGGTAGTTTGTTCGGAAGGTGACCCTAAGAGGCCAGAGTGAAGACGTGAAGACAAGGTTTCAGGAAAGCAGAGAGAGCCAACAAAGTGGACTTGACCAAGCTGCCACAGCATGGTTGTGCCAGTGATTAAGCCATTGTCTCTCAGCTCCAAATCCACCCTTGTACACGTATCAGCTCCAAATGCACCCTTGTACACGTAACCCGGGCAATCCCCATTTCTGTTTTTCCAGCTTGCTTTCGGTTAGGCTCTGCTAGTAAGACAGCCAAAGGGCGACTATAGGCCTGGAGGGGAAAGAAGCCACTAGCTCCTTTCTCTCTGCTTCCAGGTGGCATCTGATTTGCCTGCCATTCCCGTAGGCTCCCCCCTAACAGGCTCTGGTTACACCAGGCAGCAGTTCTTCTGGTAACAATTGTTCAACTAAAGTTTCTCTACGACTTTCAGAACTAAAACGAATTAAGTTCCCCTCAGAAGCCAGCACCAGAACGTGTCCTTTCTGGGACATCCAGACTACTTGCCACTTCCTGTTACAGCAGGGACAATTAGCTGAATTTCACGATTCTCTTCAAAATTTCAAGACAACCAGGGTTCCTGTGGACTATACTGTGACTAAGAGCAGAGGAGTTTAAATAGCCTCAGTAATTTTCCCACGTAAAAGCTATTTATTAACTCGTTTCTCCATTTTCTAAAAGGCTTTGTAAAGAACACATTTGCCACATTAACTTGCTGATCCGATTTAGAAAAGACATACCTGGCACCACAGCTGCAGCTGGAGCAACCTCTTGGTTAAGATTATAGCAGTCCCCACTCTTATGCAAACATCTATTTGGTAGTTGCAGGGGCTGCAGAATAGATATGGCAGGACAATGTCTTTGATAGTATCACTAACTACAATTCCACTGCTATGAGGAATCACTATGCTTTATCATCATGGTTAGGGTTGGGAGGGCAGTTTCTGGGACCTCCAACTGGCTTTTTCTATTGTGGCAGCTCTTACTCTGCAGGAAAGGAAATTAATTTAAGGGCTCTGCCAGCTGCTAAGTAGATTCATTCCAATTATGTACTTGAGGACCAAGGCAATGATGACAGAGGACACACAGTGAGAGACTCCAGCCAGGACTCTATTCACACATGAGCGCCATCTGCCTCCACTCTAACTGCCTGGCCATGCTGGCATTTGGGGCCCCCTTCTATCTTCAACTGCTCTCACCTAGCCTGGCATTCTTTTCCTCCAGTGTGCAATCCAGCTGACTAATGGGCACAGATAAATGTGGATAAGATTTGAAAGAGTATTTATTGTTTTTATTTGTAATGATATTTCAGGGTCATTTCTCAGAGGGAACCAGCCAATCCACAACCAATGGGTCTCAGATCTGAGATCTGGCTCAGGCGAAAAACTGGGCAAGGCTTCACAATTTTCCCTTTTAGTAGATGACATAAGTCTTCTATTTAGTTGCACTTAATTTTTTTCTGGTTGTACAGGTAAGGAGTATCCTACTGGACTTCTCATCTACATGATCTGTAGGAACACAAGGCAAGGTCTGTTAGACCTCACCATATATCCCTGCAGGCCACACTCACTGACACCCCAATATTGCTGATCACGACAGTAATTATGTCAACCATGCCCCTGACAGGTAAGTGTCACCACCTGGATTCTGCTGATTTAGAATTCTTTCATTCTCATTGACTTTAGGGAGCCCTTGCACAGTGTTGGTGGGAATGTAAATTGATGCAGCCACTGTGGAAAAAAGTAAGGAGACTCTGCAAAAAACTAAAAATAGAACCATACGATCCAGCAATTTCACTCCTGGGTATTTATCCAAAGAAAATAAAAACACTAATTCAAAAAGATACATGCACCCCAATGTTCATAACAGCTTCATTTACATATATATATATAATGGAATATTGCTCAGCCATTAAAAAAAGAATGAAATTTTGCCATTTCCAACAACTTGGATGGACCTGGAGGGTATTATGTTTAATGGAATAAGTCAGACAGAGAAAGACAAATACTGTATGATGTCACTTATATGTGGAATCTAAAGAAATAAACTAGTGAATGTAACAGAAAAGAAACAGACTCACAGATATAGAGGACAAACTAGTGGTTATCAGTGGGTTGAGGGAAGAGGGAAGGGCAAGATAGGGGTAGAGGATTAAGAGGTACAAACCACTGTGTATAAAATAAATAAGCTACGAGGATATATTGTGCAGCACAGAGAAGAAAGCCAATATTTTATAACTATAAATGGAATATAAACTACAAATATTTTGAATCACTGTGTTGTACTTCTGAAACTAATAAATGTAAATCAAAAAATAAATAAATAAAACATACTTCACGGACAAAAAATAACTCCATCTTGAGGGACTGCTTTCTTAGGCCACTTTCATTATATCTACCTTATTTTTGTTTGCACCCAAAAGCAGAGCCTGAGACAAAAGTTTGGTTTTAAGCACATTATTTGGGAGGTAATTACAGGAACTAGGGGAGAGACTGAGGAGAGTGAGATGGGAAGAGGGGAAGGACGAGGAAGCATGCATATTTGATCTGCACTGTTGTGGGAACATGGTGCTCATTCCTGTGGGGGATCCTCTGAGGATCCAGGAAGGATGCACCTCAGCTTTTTCCTCTGATACGGTAAGAAGAAATGTATCCACTAACTCCCATCCCATTTGATTGACTGTTACCTCTGGGGGCCTTAATAGTCCAAGATTTTAGGCAGCCTCTTTGTGCTACTTGGATGACTTTCCTTGCCTTTAGGTCAAAAAACAAACAAACAAACAAACAAAAAATGCAGAATGAGGCTGCAGAAGCTTGCTTGTGGCAGGGCAGTGGCATCAGAACCACCACTGTTGCAGTGATATCAGATGAGTGGAGGGGAATATAAAATGGGCACAAAATTAATAGATTGTGAAAACAACTGTTGTGCTAATTGATAGATAAATGAGGGGCTCAGAAGTAGACTCAAGTCATGTAAAAATGTATGATGAAAACAGTATTTCAATTTAATGGACAAAATATATAATTTTCACAATACACTTCCAGAATTAATGAATCATCAGTTCTTTGACTGAATTATTTGACTATCCCATCATCTTTGGAAAAAAATAATGAAACTTATTGCAGTGACCGTAATATATTAATGATAACTGAATTCATATAACTGTGTGATTTAATGTCACAACCTTACCCTATACCGCAAGGTTAATAATCACTGTGTCATCTTCAGTTTTCCCAAAGAAAGGCACACATTAGCATTTATACAAAGAAACTCAGTGAATTATTAGTTACCATTGTGTATGAACAGAATTCAAAGGTTTTATTTTGGATATTATAATTTTTAAAAAAGAATGAAAGCATTTTTTCAGAAAGCTAAGGTTTTTTAATAAGGCATAATATTCCTGAACAAAATATTGGTGCCTAATTTATTTTCCATAAAAATGTAACGGGGGCTTCCCTGGTGGCGCAGTGGTTGAGAGTCCGCCTGCCGCTGCAGGGGACACGGGTTCGTGCCCCGGTCCGGGAAGATCCCACATGCCGTGGAGCGGCTGGGCCCGTGAGCCATGGCAGCTAAGCCTGCGCGTCTGGAGCCTGTGCTCCGCAACGGGAGAGGCCACAACAGTGAGAGGCCTGCGTACCACAAAAAAAACCAAAACCAAAACAAAACAAAAATGTAACAGGTAAAATTATATGTACATTTAAAGTAATGACCCTACTAACTATACTATAGAAACAGGGAAAAGAAAAAGTAGAAAAAGCATCAACTGGAGGATTAGGAGATTTGCCCAAGTTTAAGAGCCTTAGGAATTGATCTAATATTTGAAACCATTTCTGACTCCCAAGAAAATTGACTGTGTGCCTATGAAAGAAAATTACCATCAGAAAGAGCACAGCAGGAAACAGATAAATCTTCTAGAAAAAGTAGTTAGGCAATATTTGGAGAGGTTTTGTCTTACGTCTACAGGAGAAACAATGTGAGAACTGAGGATTAAGAGTTATTCATAGAGAAAGAAAAAAGCAAATGAAACAAGATTGACAGCCTACTCCTGATAGATTTCATATCCAAGAAAGGAGAAGGAGGAAGAGGAGGAGGAAGGGGCCAAAATGTGTCAATAAGGACAAAACAGAACTGCTGTATAGACTGTATTATACAACAAATGGGAAGTAAAACCAATACAGGCTTCTTCTAATGGGAAAAATATATCATAAGGAATTTGTATTTTAATGATGGTTATAAATGTACCACTTTTTAAGAAGTCTTTGGACAAAGCCACAAAAATAAATTAAATGCAGTTGCTCTGAGTTTTAAAGAAAGCATTTACTCAGTGACATGAGAAGAAATTTTATCTGATCAAAAAACAGATCAAGAACTAACATATAACATAATAAACAGAGGCAAGGCCTATACACTAAAGAACCTAAAAAAAAGACTTGAGTCAAGAGAGAGATATGTTTCTTTAGCATGGAAAGTTCCAATGTTGTAAAAATAGCAATTCTCTTTTAATTAATCCATAATTAAATCCACTCCCCGTATAAATTTTTATTTTGAATTTGAAAGGATGGCTCTAAAATTTACCCTAAAAATGTGTAAAAATGGCTAAGAAATGTTCTGAAAACAAATGAAAAATAAAGTAAGATTTGCTCTGTCACAAAAATAATAAATTATAAAAATAATTGTGGTGCATGTAGACACTCAGATTAATGAGGAGCCCCAAAATAGGCTCAAATTCAGATAAAATCATATTATGTGATGAAGACAATTTATTAATGCAGTGGACAAAATGTATCATACTCACATATGATGCTGAGTCAACACATTTTTTGGTACAGCAATGCATATTTCTTGTTTTAGTTATGATGTTTAGGACATGCTCATTGTTGATACTGGACCTCTAAACAAATATGTTCTCTCTTTGTTTACCAGAGTATTCACTAAATTTCTTGAAGCCTGTAAATGTCAGTTGTAAGTAAGGTGAGGCAACTTTGCCAAAGTAAAATAGCTTGACGTTAGTTTGGAATGCTAGGTTGACTTTAAGAGTGTGATTGATTTTCATGACAAATTGAAACAATTGCCAGCTACCTTTATCCTTCAACTCCCAGCTTTTAAATGCCTGAGTGCCGTTAATATCTTGATCTCTATATTCAGCCCAATTTAAATTCCTGTAGCTTTCTTTCTTAGTCATAATATAGTCATATATAGTACGTGGTGAAAAAGCTGTAACATTTAGTTTCCAGTTGGTTGGGGTCCACTTGTTTGAAGTAAAAAGAGCCCAGTCTTAGTGCTACAGTTTGAATAAATTAGACTGCAAATGGGCTAAAATAGCTGGTATATTAGCTTAGACTCTGTGTGGCTAGCCTACCACAAACTACAACTTAGCAAAAGGCCAAAGGGGCTTCAGATCTCAGCTGGGAGATGTAAAGAGCTTGAAAGTTGTAAGTCCCACCTAGAAAACATGAAAAATCTGGACTAACTGAAAGTCAGTGACATTTCTTGGATCCACCAGACAACTGAGTTTCAGGACAGCCTTCTATTAGGCATCTGGAAAGAGGGTCAAATTCCAAAAGAGCCAAGATATGCTTAACTGGAACAGAAGCTGCTGGACTCTTTAACTGGTAATATCATGTAAATGGTAATTTTGACAAACTGCTGAAGGCTGAGTGTGAACTAGGATGAGAGTGAGAAACAGTTGAGACCCACAGTCTTAGGGGTGACCCCACATATTCATGGGATAACTTACAGGAACCTAGATAGGTTTTCACAGTGAAGATCCCCAAAAGATGTCCTCCTGGCCATGGTAGGGAGAAGAGAAGAATAATCCTTGTGAAAATACACTCAGACGCTCCATAAAATATGCTATTTTCAAGGAAGAAAGATGTTCCAGAGCCTTGACCCAGAGCTGAGGGGGAGAGGCGTTCCTCTTACACCAGCTCCTTCTAACATTCCACATTTACAGGGAGGTAGAGGGAAGCTACCGAAGAAAAAACTCGTGTGAAGTTCACAGACCAGCGGCAGAGGTCCACTGAAAGAATGAAATGTAATTGAATTCAGCTGGTATGCTCTCTGACACCTCACCTCCACAGCAGCAGGGCTCCAGGATAACAGTAGTAGGAGCAGACGAAAGAGCTGCAAGACACAGACTCTCTCTGAGGAGCGCTACTTAGGAAAGCCCAAATGGGGGAGGCAAAAACAAGAACACTAGAGAAATATGGCAACTCTGGCACCATCACCAAACAAAATGTAACTCCTAGCCAGATTAACACAAATCTTCACACTAGAGGTTTATTTACCTCTACTTCTGTTACCCAGTACAACATATATGGCTTTCAACAACCATCATAAAAACTTACAAGACATACCAAAGGCAAGAAAAGCAAGTCTGAAGAGACAAAACCAGACTTTGAGATGATGAGGTTGCAATTATCAGTGAATTTAAAACAACCACGAATAATATGGTAAGGGCGCTAACGGAAAAAATAGACAAGCTGCAAGAACAAATGGGTAAGGTGAGCTGAGAAATGGGAACTCAAACACAAATCAAAAGGAAATGCTAGAAATCAAAAGTACTGTAACAGAAATGAAGGATGCCTGCTATGGGCTCATGAGTATATTCGACACAACCGATGCAAGAATCAGTGAAGGTCATGATAGATCAATGGAAACTCCTCAAACTGATATGCAAGGGGAAGATGCTTTAAAAAAAGAACAGAACATCCGAGAACTATGGGACAATTTTTGAAAAATATAGTGTATGCGTAATTTAAATCCCAGAAGGAGAAGAAAGAGCAAATGGTACAGAAGAAATATTTGAAGTAATAATGGCCAAGAATGTTCGAAAATTGATGACAGACAAGAAACACAGATCTGGGAAGCTCAGAGAATACAAAGCAGAAAAAAAAAGTCCTGTAAAAACTGCACTGAAGCATACATTTTAAAAGTAAATAAATAAAACTTAAAACTGTGAATAGGAAAGGCAAAGAAAAAATCTTGAAAGAAGCCTGTGGGATTGGGAGACAGCTTACACATAGAAGGATAAGAATTACAGCAAACTTCTCAGCAGAAACAATTCAAGCAAGAAAATAGTGACGTTAAATTTTGTAAGTGTTCAAAGAAAAAACACCAACTTAGAGTTCCCTATCAAATGAAATTAACCTTCAAAAGTGAAGGAAAACTAAAGGTCTTCTAGACAAACAAAGAGTGAGGGAATTAATCACCAGAAGACCTGTCCTGTAAGAAATGTTAAAAACATTTTTCACCAAGAAGGAAAATCATGTAGGTCAGAAACATGGACCTATGTAAAAAAAGGAAGAGCACCACTTAAAAATGTATATTACAAACAAAAGATAGTTTTTTTTCAAGTGGTGCTGGAAAAATTGGATATCAGATGGAAAACAATGAACCTCAAGATATTCTTCAAATATTATATGAAAGTTAACTCAAATGAATAATAGACAAATATAAAATATAAAAACATGAAATATTTAGAAGAATAGAATCTTCATGATGATGGTTTAAACAAAGAGCTCTTAAATATGACACTGTAACATAGTAACAGTGTAACAGAGTCTATAAAAGAAATAAAACTATACATTTAACTTTAGCACAATTAAAATTTTTGTTCCATGTAAGACACTGTCAGTAGAATGAAAAGTCAAACTACAGATGGAAGAATATATATGCAAATTGTATACATCTTACAAAGGACTTGTGTCCAGAATATATAAATCATTCTCTAATCACAAAAGTAATAAAAAAGCACAACTCAAAAAGACAAAAAGAATTGGTGAAGGTTTTATGAGAGAATTCACCAAAGAATATATGTGAATGGAAAACAAGCACATGAAAAGATGTTAAATATTATTGATCATTAGGGGAATTAATACTAAAATGAAATAACATTACACACCTATTTACATGTCTAAAATATAAAATTCTGATGAAACTAAGTACCGGTAGCACACTGGGATCTTCAGCTCATCTGAAATGTATTTTTATGTATGGTATAAATTAGGGATCAAGGTACATTTGGAAAATCAATCCATCATCAATTATTGAAATTATCACACTTTCCCCACTGCACTGCAATGTCACCTTTGTCATAAATCATCTAATGCAATATGTGTGTTCTTAGACTCTCTCTTACTTTCTATTGATCACTTTGTCTTTGCGCCAAATTTGCACAATAGATATTAATATGGGTAGGACCTGGCACATAGATTTGGGGTTTTGTTTTGTTTTGTTTTTTGTTTGTTTATTTTTGGTCACACCGCAGGGCATGTGAGATCTTAGTTCCCCAACCAGGGATCGAACCCACACCTCCTACATTTGGGAGTGTGGAGTCTTAACCACTGGATCGCCAGGGAAGTCCTCTAGGCACATAGTTTAAATGTTCCAGTTTTCTTCTTCAAAATTGTCGTGGCTGCTCCTAGATGAAAGCTGTTCTGTATTTTTTGAATTTGTGCCCCTTTCTCCAAAGAACTCTTAGGATTTTGATTGAGATCATTTTGAGTCTATTGATTAATTTGTGGAGAATTTGCAACCTTAAAATGTATAGTTTTCCAGTCTGTGAATGTATTTTTTCTTCCATTCAGTTAGGTCTTCTTTAATTTCATCTACTAATGTTTTGTGATTTTTAAACACAGAGGTTCTGTACATCTTTTGTTAGATTTATGCCAAAGTGTTTGATATTGATTAATTCTAAGTGGGATATTGTTAAATTTTGTTTTTGTTTGTTTACTGCCGGTGTATAGAAATATGATTTAATTTTGTATGTTGGTCTGGTATTTAGAAACACTAATAAATTTATTTATTATTTCTACAAGTTTGTCCAGACTCACTTTTGAATTTTCCACATAGGCAAACATGACATGAGTGTGTAATGAGAATTTTGTTTTTCTTCCAATTTTCATTATTATCTCTTTCATTTCTTTTCACAAAGCCTTATTTTACTGGCCAGGGCCTCTAGTACAATGATAAATAGCAACGGTAAAAGTGAGCATCCTTGTTTCATTCTGTAACTATCAAATGAAACTAAAATAAAATGTTTACAAATGAAAGAATTTCATTTTGAAGTATGCTGAAAATAGAATCTCTCAGCAGAAGAAGCCAAAAAAGTGGTGCAACTTAAAGTTTTAAACATTCATAACTGATATTTTAGCCTATTACCTCATTTACTTTACCTAAGACAATTATGTATGCCTATAAAAATAATTATACCTGATATAAAAATGAGATGCTTACCAAAATATTAGATTAATATATATCACTTTTCAAATAAAACAACAGCAATACCAAGAAATCAAATCTATTTGTCCCTTCTCAAATTTTCTCCTTCCAAATCTATTGACTTTACCAGTTGTTTTCTAACTATTTGCAAGCACAATAATGTTTAGTTACAGCACAAATAACAGTGCGTCATTTATATACAATGGAACATAGATACTCTGAAGTGTAAGTCCCAGAGTTGTGCAGAAATGTAAAGAAAGCTTGATGAATAATTCCACTCCATTTAACTGACTGAGGGAGAGTGATTTAACATCTACAAATGGGGAAAAAAATCAATCTCTCCATGTAACACAATTCTCCAAATTATTCCACTTGCAAAGAATAAGCTTAATTCTCAAAGCATACGATAGAGAAGGATAATTGCATTGTTTAGAGAGTATATTAGCTACTTTGACTTCCAGAAAAGTAAAACAAAGATGATGTGTTGAAATGCAATTTAAATGTAATTTCAAATTGGCTTCAGAGGATTTTACATTTTTTCTCCACATAGTACAATTCAGAACTTCACGCTCCAAAATGTGCACACGCACGCACACACACACGGACAAGAAGAATTGGCTTAATCTTTATGAACACTTTATACATACTCTGAAACATTTTGTATATCATAGTACAGAAGCTTCAAAATGCTAGTATGAAAATATTCTCCTAACTTATTCCACAATTATTCCAGAAAATGGAATCTAACCACTAGACATTAAGTTATCAATTATGTTATAAAGATTTCACTTGGGATAAAATAATGTTTGTTCTGTAAGTATTTCTGCACATTCCTTTTTCTCCACTGTAGTTGCCTTCTATTGCTGCCATTAAAAAGTACAACAGGGCTTCCCTGGTGGTGCAGTGGTTGAGAGTCCACCTGCCGATGCAGGGGACATGGGTTCATGCCCCGGTCTGTGAAGATCCCACATGCCGCGGAGCGGCTGCGCCCGTGAGCCATGGCCGCTGAGCCTGCGCGTCCGGAGCCTCTGCTCCGCAACAGGAGAGGCCACAACAGTGAGAGGCCACAACAGTGAGAGGCCCGCACACTGCAAAAAAAAAAAAAAAAAAGTACAACAAACGTAGTGGCTTATAACCACACAAGTCTATTATCTCACAGCATGTAAGTAAGAAGTCCAATACAGGTCTTACCAGGTTATGATCAAGGTGTGGGCAGATCTGTATCCTTTTCTGGAGGCTCTGGGGGAGAATCCACTTCTAGGCTCATTTAGATGGTAGAGCTCGGTTATTTGTGGTTATGTTGTGTACAAATGCCTACAATGGCGTTTCCAGAGATAACCAAGGATGCTTTAGTTGTTAAGGACCCCATATGAGGTCCACGGAAAATTGGGTATGGCTGACACCTAGGCAGCAGCATTCCACCAGGTGTCTATGTGGGAGGGACAAGCCCACCCTGAGATATCTAGAGGCTGAGGTCTCCATCTCCTTATGGGCTTTCAGCTGAAGATTATTCCAAACTTCTAAAGGTCACTGCATTCCTTGTTTCATGGCCACCTTCCTCCATCTCTAAATCCAGGTCAACGATGGTGAATTGAGTCCCTCTTACACTTAGATCTCTCTTGCCTCTTCTATATCATCTCTCTGAACCACTCTTCTACCTTCCTCTTCCAATTTTAGGGACTCGTGATTACCCAGATGATTTAGGAAAATCTCCCCATCTCAAGGTCCTCAATCTTAATCACAATTGCAAAGATCCTTTTGCCATGTAACATAATATATTTACAAGTTCTGGGGATTAGGGGGTGGGCATCTTTGGGGGCCATTATTCTGCACATCCATCTAGACTTTCTGTGATTTTAATTTATTTTTAGAAGTAAGATTCTCATTTCCTTCTTCTTCCAGGAAGCTAATCTATAGTATGGGATTTGTCTTTCAAGGCACTAAAAAATAATATACTGCTACAGTAATAAAGAGGTAACTTACAGATCACCAAAATCATCCTGTAAATGTTCAGACACTGAGTTTCAAGGTAGTACAGCATAGCAAGCATGAACCAAGCCCTCCATTTACTTGCACACAGGTAAATGGGAGAATTAGAGAATATAAGAGCTCTATACTACCATGACACATGATTGCCTGAATATGGCCTTGCACTACTGAAATAGAGCTGAATTTGGGGCACGGGGAAGAAAGCAAAACGATAGGCTTCAGAGTATGGTTTTAAACCATCCACATATACATTATCTGGGTAATTTATCAAAAAAGCAAAATTATGGCTTTACTCAAGGCCTTACAGAGTCAGAATCTCTAAGAATGGTCAAGGGATTTTTTTGTTAGGAAGTACCCCATGTGACACAATGTATTAAGCCTTGCAACAGACTTTATACCTTACATGTAAAGGTTTGCTGGTGTAGTTGCCTAAATATCATAGGGAATATGGGAAGATTTGTCCTGATTTATGTATTGAATAAATAGTATTTTACTAAACATAAAGAGATAAATGACTAGACATAAAATCCAGGCTTTGACTTGAAAAGCATGATTACAGAAAACTTGACAAATATTAGTTCTTCTTTGTTCATGGAAATGCAATTATAAAGTAATGGGGGCTGCATTCCCTCCTAAGAGAAAACCGGATGAGCTAAAACAAAGACAATAACCAGAGAAGCACAGGAACCAAGTCCTGAGAAATGAGTCCTTTTAGTACATGCTTAGTTATGAATAAAGAGGAGAAGATTAACACAAAATCTCAGGACCAGTAAGCAATTAGGAGGCAAAAGCAGGTGAAGGAAATCTCAACTATTTAGACTACCAAGAGAGATGTAAGAACAAAACAAAAACAGGCAAATTGACAAAACAAACAAACAACCTATATGTAGGTTTTGAAAGATGATGAATCTATGATGCTCTTGAAGGAAAAAAATTGTACTCAAACTATGTAACTGTTACAGCCAATTAAAAGTTTTAAGGCAAATACAGTTTCCTTTATTTTACGTATTCAACACAGAATCATGTTATAGAATAACTGGTAAAAGACGCTTGCCCAAACCCTACTGCCCTGTGCTCTTTGAGTATAAAGGTAGAAGTCTTGTGTGTGTGGAAGATTTGGGAACCATGACAGCTCTACTTCAACACTTAGAATATAAGGGACAGAAAGGAGGAAAAGGTAACTAGGTCTAATGAAACCTGACTAGTTATTATTTGTCTCAAAATGATAACAAATACAGCTCTGCAGAGCTGAAGCCTTTCTGATTAAAGAGGAAGGGGAAAGAAGCCTTTAGAGAAAACGTGTGTTTTGACAAATGCCTACAATGGTCTTTCCAGAGATAACCAAGGATGCTTTAGTTGCTAAGGACCCCATATGAAGTCCACGGAAAATTGGGTATGGCTGACACCTAGGCAGCAGCATTCCACCAGGTGTCTATGTGGGAGGGACAAGTCCACACTGAGATATCTAGAAGCTTTCTCCCAAAACAAACACATCCACCAAGTCATCTCCAGTAGGAAGGACACATCACACTCCTATGGTGATGACTAAAGTTACCCAGTGTTCTGTAGAGGTCTCAAATTTCCGGTCCTCATTGTCAGAAGGTGGATGTTGCTTAGACTTTGTCTCTCCTTTCCACAATTGCTTGGACTGTGACACGAAGATTTATCGCTAACTTTCACACACATTAATTCCTTTGTTGCAGAAACAGTAACACGTATAACTGGACTTTTCTTGGACACATTTTAACTGCTTCACCATGCTTGAGCACCCAAGTATAAGGAAATGTCTAAGTCAAGAAAACAGAGAAAAATTAACTCTGAGTAAAATGTTCACTGGTGTGAGAGAGAAGAGCAAGAGCTATGGTGGCTGAGGCAGTGAGAGACCAAGACAGAGAACAGCTCAAAATAGAGTCAAAAGAGTAGAAAAATGACCTGTGGAAGTTTAAACAGCAAGTTGAAGAAGACAATGAAATAATGTTGGAAAGGAAGACAATATTGGGAATAGCAAGAAATAGATCATAATCGAAAGAATGGTATTAATCACATGTACTTTATTTTTATATTAACTCATTGATATATGAATGTATCTTTATACATGTATTTATTTGACTTTTCTTAGATTTTTATTTCTTTATCTTTTTGTGTTGGAGATATGACTCATTATAGCCATCCTTTCAAGACCTGGTGCTAAGTACAGTGACTAAAAGAGACATGAGACCTGTTCTTACAGAGTTTACAGTCATGGAACATATTATCTAATACACAATTTGTACTACTATCCATAGAGCTATCCCCACAGTAATAACATTTAATGGATGGCTGACCCCAAATGACTGCAATATTCATCGAATTCCTCATGGAACACATTGCAAATATGTCGATTTCATGGTCATTTGTTATCCTGAGTCTTTTATTTGACCACTCTTCCCACTTCCAAACCTGCTTGTAGGAATAAGTAGTAGCATCTATCCACTTGCTGAAGCTAAAAACTTGAACTCATTCTTTTCTCCCTTTTTCTTACTCCACAAATCCAATCTTCCAATTCTTGACAATTCTATCTCCCAAAAATGTCTCTTAGTGTTATTTTACAGCCAATGGCAAAACTCTTTATGCAAGTCATCAAATTCTTTTCCCTGGACTACTGGAGGAGACGCTTAGCTTTTTAAAATTTTTCTACTTAAAATTCATTTCATATACAACCACCATACTTCTATATTTGAAATATAAATCAGGTCATGTCAATTCCATATGTAAACTCTTCTCATTGCTAGGTAGTGCAATTAAAGAATAAATACCAAAATGTTAACCATGGTGCATGAAGACCTTCATGATTTAGCCCTGCCAAGCATTCTGAACTTGCCTCTAGCTCATTCTGCTAGAGCCCTGCCTTTTCTATTCTTTGGGATAATTTATGCATTGTTTTTCTCTGCTAGAAGACTTCTTATCAAGCTAACCCCTCCTTTTTTGCTTTTTTCTTATTTGCTCCTTTTTATTCTTCAGATTTCAGCCCAAGATCTAATAGGCTTTTGTGACCTGGGGTCATAGAAAACCATCACAGAGTATGTTTACCTTGAAGAAGAAGAGACTAGACTGAGAAAGCATAATGAGAAGATAATTCAGTTGTGTTTGAGAAAGAGACCCTCATGAGCAAAAACCCCATTTAAAAGAGTAATCATAGCAAGGATATGGCCTTTTGACGCCGAGGCTTGAAACTGGCATGCTATCCCTCTGATGAGTTCTCTCTGTCAAAGGAAGTCACAAGGCCAATCCAGAGTCAAGGAGTGGGAAAACAGACTTCACTTATGTATGGGAAAAACTGCAGTGTCACACTGCAAGAAGGCATGGGTATAAGAAAGGGAATACCTGTGGCCATTTTTTTTTTTACCATCTGTAACTGGATTCACAATTGGAAGAAAGAAAAGAAACAGAAGTAGGAAGTTATTTACCAATCCCTCAAATACCCTAATATTCATGTGTCTTGGTTAGAACTTTTCTGGTTTTACTTAAGAAATCTGAATTGACTGATATAGGTTAAAATGATAGTTTACTTAAATAGTATTTCATAGGCTCCAGGGACAAGATGTAACTGTTTTTCTTCTGGTTGTTTGATGGATTTTTATAGCAATAAATAGGGTTGTTTCAGTAAGTACTCTACTTTGTAATCTTTAGAGCATTTTCATAGGTATTACCTGCTGGTAATAGTATAATTTTTAAAACATATATTCCCCACCATTAACTTAATGGATTTCAGGCCTCAGTTTTGTAAGCATAATTGCCACAATTATTTAAAGATTGTTTTGAAAGAGCAGCCATCTTTTTCATGACTACTTCACTCATAATTTTTATTTCAACTCAACTATTTCCTGAAGCATGGATTCAAGTGAAATTTTCAAGTAATGAATACTATAATTCTTCAGTGCTTATGTGACATAGACAATATTCTGTTCCTTTTTACTTGGATGATATCCTGTTTAAGTAGAAAAATTTTTTTGATGTGATTTTTTTTTGAATCAGAGTATAGTTCCTTTACAATGTTCTGTTAGTTTCTGCTGTACAGCAAAATGAATCAGCTATATGTATACATATATCCCCTCTTTTTGGGATTTCCTTCCCATTTCCGTCACCACAGAGCACTGAGTAGAGTTCCCTGTGCTAAGGTTCTCATTAGTTATCTATTTTATACATAGTAGTGTATATATGTCAATCCCAATCTCCCAGTTCATCCCACCTCCCCTTCCCCCCCACTGGTACTGGCATCCATATGTCCGTTCTCTACGTCTGTGTCTCTATTTCTGCTTTGCAAATAGGTTCATCTGTACAATTTTTCTAGATTCCACATATAAGCGATATTATACAATATTTGTTTCCCCCTTTCTGACTTACTTCACTATGACAGTCTCTAGGTCCATCCACGTCTCTACAAATGACCCAGTTTCATTCCTTTTTATGGCTGAGTAATATTCCATTGTATATATGTACCACATCTTCTTTATCCATTCATCTGTCAGTGGACATTTAGGTTGCTTCCATGTCCCGGCTATTGTAATTAGTGCTGCACTGAACATTGGGGTGCATATGCCTTTTTTTTTTTTAACATCTTTATTGGAGTATACTTGCTTTACAATGGTGTGTTAGTTTCTGCTGTATAACAAAGTGAATCAGTTATACATATATACATATCCCCATATCTCTTCCCTCTTGCGTCTCCCTCACTCCCACCCTCCCTACCCCACCCCTCTAGGTGATCACAAAGCACCGAGCTGATCTCCCTGTGCTATGCAGCTACTTCCCACTAGCTATCAATTTTACATTTGGTAGTGTATATATGTCAATGCCACTCTCTCACTTTGTCCCAGCTTACCCTTCCCCCTCCCCGTGTCCTCAAGTCCATTCTCTAGTAGGTGTGCGTCTTTATTCCCATCCTGCCCCTAGGTTCTTCATCACCATTTTCTTTCTTTTTTTTTTTTTTTAGATTCCATATATATGTATTAGCATACAGTATTTGTTTTTCTCTTTCTGACTTACTTCACTCTGTACGACAGACTCTAAGTCCGTCCACCTCACTACAAATAACTCAATTTCATTTCTTTTTATCGCTGAGTAATGTTACATTGCATATATGTGCCACATCTTTTTTATCTATTCATCTGTCGATGGACACTTAGGTTGCTTCCATGTCCTGGCTATTGTAAATAGTGCTGCAATGGACATTGTGGTACACGACTCTTTTTGAATTATGGTTTTCTCAGGGTATATGCCCAGTAGTGGGATTGCTGTGTCGTATGGTAGTTCTATTTTTAGTTTTTTAAGGAACCTCCATAGTGTTCTCCATAGTGGCTGTATCAATTTACATTCCCACCAACAGTGCAAGAGGGTTCCCTTTTCTCCACACCCTCTAGAGCGAAAAGCTTTTGCACGGCAAAGGAAACCATGAACAAGGCAAAAAGACAACCCTCAGAATGGGGAAAATTTTGCAAAGGAAGCAAGTGACAAGGGATTAATCTCCAAAATATACAAACAGCTCATGCAGCTCAAATTAAAAAAAAAAACAAAACACAAACAACCCAATCAAAAAGTTGGTGGAAGACCTAAATAGACATTTCTCCAAAGAAGGCATACATATGGCCAAGAGGCACATGAAAAGATGCTCAATATCACTAATTATTAGAGAAATGCAAATCAAAACTACAATGGAGTATCACCTCACTCTGTTCAGAATGGCCATCATCAAAAAAATCTAGACAGAAAATTTTAGAAATATCTATTTGCCCTTAAAATTCTGATAAGATTTTCCATTATCTTCCAGCATCTTGTGTTATGAGAACTTTGGGGCCAGGTTCATTTTTCCCCTAGCTTTAGGGACTTGTATTTATTCTGCCTAAATACCTATAAGATAAAGTCTTTCTTCCAGAAGCTTAGATTTTTTTTTATATTAGGAACTCAGTTTTATTGGAACAATGAACAGTATAGCTCTGTATTCATGACATTAATTTTTTTCTATATACAAAGTAATCATCCTTAATTCATGATGAATTTTCATTGTATTCTCCTCCATAGGAATAGCTGTTGTACACAATGTTATACACAACTATTGTTACACACAATAGTTGTTATACACAAGGTTAATAAATTAACCTACATTTAATTCCTTTATCACTTGTATTTGATACTATTTCAGTGTGTTCCACGCTTTATTTTTATGCTTTTTTTCTGTGTATTGATTCCTTTTTTTCCAAAATTATTGACCTTACATATTATTTTTTGTAAAATGTTTTACATTTCTGAAATGATTTTACTCTTTTTCTGTTTTCATACCAGTGTCCAAAGACACTGAAGTAATATACCGGAGTGATGGAGATTGAGAAGACACCAAAGAAAATGTTCTTACACATGGCAGAAAACCCTATCCTACTTTTATGCATCATCCTAGGTGTAGAATTGCAGAAGGATTCCTCTAGAACAGTTACTCAAAATGTGGTCCATACACCTGCAGCATCATCATTAATTGGGAGATTGTTAGGAATGCAAAGTCTCAAGCCCTGCCCCATCCTATTGAATTTCTTTCTTTCTTTCTTTGGCCACGCAATCTTACTGAATTTCTTTCTTTCTTTCTTTCTTTGGCCATGCCACACGACTTGCAGGATCTTAGTTCCCTGACCAGGGACTGAACCCACACCCTTGGGAATGAAAGCGCAGAGCCCTAACCACAGGGAATTCCCCCCATCCTACTGAATTTAAATCTTTGGGACTGGGTCCCAGGAATCTGTGTATCACTGACCTGAGGTGGTAAGCATGAAAGCTAAAGTTTGAAAAGAGGATGTGCCCTGTGCACCATGGAATTGATATCAATGCAGTTGCAGGAAAATGCATATTGAACTTTTGTGAAATAGTTGCAGTAAGTGGATGGACCACCGTAAGGCATACTTGAGTTCTCCCAGTCTAGTCTCCTATAGACATACAGAGCACAATTGTTCAACAGTAACATCTTGATGCCAACAGAGCAACTATGAAGATGACAGTCTCTATAGACTAAGCCCTAAACCCATTCAACAGTTTCTTTACTTCATTTAAGAACTGGATGTTTTAATGTGTCTATGAGTTGGAGCCTAGCCTCAATACAAACCGATAATGAATGTCTTTCCATCTAAGTATGCAAGTGTGGGTGACTAGAGCAAAAAAAAAACTTCTGATTTAGGGAAGTTTTTTAAATGTATTACTTGTTAATATCAAATCTTTTAATAAAGTCTATACACACCACACAACTATATTGCACTTTTTTCTGTGAGTGTGTTTTCCTTTGTTAAAGGCAGGCTTATACAGTCCTACTATAAACTCAAAAAGATGATGTGGCTTACCCTTTGCCAATTATCTATTTATAGATGAACACTGGTAGGTGTTACCTTTCAGATTTGATCAGAGTTCCATTTATACATGCACTGCCTGTGTGAGGTTGAGGCAAAGTGGCCAGAAAGAGAAGAGGTTGGCTAGAAAGCAAAGTGCAAAAACACTCAGCTGCTGTCCAGGTCAGATGATCTACAAACACATTTCTTAAAATGTTCTTGGAGCATTTTGTTCATTAGGACTACCTATTTATCAAACCCCTTAGTTCAACTTTTAACAATAACCTAAAGCAATACACTTTTTTGTCTTTAATGCCTCTAGACAATCCATTCACATATCCCTCTTAGAATGGGGTCTGTTCTCTTCTAAGTAATAGGCTTCTAATCCAAATACCTAATCTAGTAGTTTTCAAACCATATTCCATCCCTCTCTAGGATTTGGTTAAAGTGCCCCTGGACTGCTATTGGATAAGAGAAAGAAAATTGATGTGGTTCAGGGTTTCTTTCATTAATCAAATTGCTCTATCTCTATTTGCATCTGTTATGTAAAATTGTACTTTTTAAAGGTTCTGGTTGTTAAATTTTCTTTGGGTGTTGAATAAGGTTTGCTTATTTTAAAACATTGAAAGTTTGAATAATACATATGTATACTAATACTCAGGGAAATACGTTAGCAAATGATCTAAAGTTCATGGGGAACTCCAATAAAACACTTAACGCGTGCTAAGTGTTCTCTGGAGGTAATGTCTCAAACAACCCTATTCTAGCAAAGGAGAATTTAGGTAACCTTGGTAGACTGCTCTGGGATATTTATAAACCAATGATAACTGTGTAAGCACACCCATTAGGAAAAAGCTTAGACTTCTGTCAGTAATATAAAAGGTCACAGAAGGACTAAATATGAGACAGGGATGAAGAAACATCCTTACTCTTTCATATATTATTTTTTACTTTCTATATTATCCAACTTATTTTTTCTAAGGCATTCAAAAATACATAGTAGTTTTCTTTCTCCTTTTAGCACAAAATTTAAATAATATAGATATTCACATATTCTCTTACATATTAATTTTTGTAAATGTATTTACTTAAAAATAGAAATTACAATTTTAGATTCAATTGAATATTCTTTGAAAGTAATCATTTCAACTCCTCTTAATTTCTTTTTCTAATGTAGAATGCCTTTTTTTTTCATTTTTAAAGTGATTGGAGCAGAGCCAGAACAATCCTCTTTGTTCATAAAGAAAAAAAAAATACTGCTGTGTACATACAAAATAAAGGCCCCCAAAAATCAACTTTCAATTTGTTTCATAGTGAAATGCTGGCAGTTGGGAAAAATAAAAATATTAGTTTCAGAACTTATCAGTAGAGTTAGAGCTATATTTTATGTTTATTTATTATGTTTCTATTTCTTGTAAGTGTTTGCTGGTATCTAGGAAATAGTATTCTGTCATAGATAAATGCTTAGCTATTTCTCAGAAATCGAAGTCATTCCCAAGAGTGTTAAATTGCCAAGGACTGCTCTGTTTCTGATTAGTACTTTAAAAGACAAGTCACACGCAATAGCATGTGGGTATTCTGCTTTACATTGTAGGTATAGCCCTGATGAAAGTGCTATTAGATACCACATTGTATTGATCATTAAAAACAACAACATCTTGATGACTGCAGCAGTTACTTGGACTTGGCAATGGTGAGTGGAAGAAAGTTCTTTCTCCATGTAAATATCGTTCTCATTTAAACATAGCTGTAGGCTCTTAGACTTTGAATCACCTTACAACAAATTTTAAACATAATGAGGGATAGTGGAAAAGAGAGTTATTGAACTTAGAATGATCAAGTCAGAAATGCCTCAGAGTAGGATTTTAAACATTATATTAAAGAATGGGAGACTGTGAACTTCCTTAAAACTATAAAATTTTCTAATCAATAAGGAACTGATTGAATACAGTAGACATTTTGCCACATTAGATGAAAATGTGTATAAAAGTTTTAGGGATCTGTGATGTGCTATATATATTATATATATGTAAAATCAGAAGCATATAATATATATTTATCATCAACCTCCTCTGCTTACTACATATTCTTGAGTATTCATATTATGTATTTATAATGCATATCTTAAAAATCCAAAATTTTAGTTTCCTTGAATTATTAATGTTTTGTTTTCTCCAAATAGGAATATGAGTTTGAAAATCACAATGTATAAGTGTGAGCAACTCTTGAGAAATCAAGCACAGTCTTTTATCGTGAGCAGTTTTGCAGAATGCTCCCTACCTTCTGCCTCTAATTAAAACTTGCATCTCCCCCGAGGAGGCTGCTTTCCCAGCAGCTTTTATGTGCCCCGCCGCCTCCCGCTATACACCTTGGCTTGACAATGAGCACGTGACTTCCTACTTCCCTGTTCTGTACTGAATCTTCTAGAGCGTCATCTCCCTCTCTGCTTAAAATTCCTCAGCTTTGACTCTCAGATACAATCCTGCCTGTTGTAGTTATCACTGACCCAGGTTCACTCCCTCTGTTTCTTTAAAATCGTTATCTCCTTGCTCACTGGATATCTCTATAACACAACCTCTTTTTAATTCTTGATTATTTCAATATACATTTGTGTGATCTTTCCAAAGCGTGGCATGTAAGTTATTTGGCCTCAGTCGTCCTTAATCAGTCACTCCCATGCTGTACCTTATACCTTGTTACTACCTTAACTTCAAAATTATAATCCCAGCTTCTGAAATCTTCCTCAAATATTAATAGCCCTTACATGAAGAAACAGAAGGATTAAAGAATATTTCATAAGCCTTCAATGTCAAAAATTACACCCGGTGTTGGTACCCATGTATCTGCATTTCTCTATTACTATTAATAATAAATTGTGAGCACCCCAGTAAAAACTAACCTCACTGCTTATGTATCCTGATTTTTTCTCACATTGTCAAGGACAACTCTTAGCAATTATTATCCCTCTCTCCATCATTAAAATAACTTTCCCTCAAGCCAACACCCATCTTATGTCTCCCTAGAGAAAAAAAAATAACCCTTTACAGCAACTGCCATATTGCTCTCTTCTCCTTTACGGAAAAGCTTTTCAAACTCTTGTCCACTGTTTCCAAATGATCTACTATCTCTACTAATCATCATATTTTGAAATCCAATAGTCAATCCTCATCTCTCATTTCTCATTTCTCAGCAACGTGTGATACAGTTGATCACTCTTTTCTTTTGATTTTTTCTTAATCTTGGTATCCAACAAACCACATTTCCTGGACAGTCTGCATTAGTTTATTTTTCTGGTTTCTGGACACAAATGACTCTTAAATGGCTATATCCTTCCCAGACCTATCTCTGATCATCAGACTACAATATTTAATTTCTACTTGGACATCAAAAAGACAACTCAAAAAAAAAAAAAAAAAGACATCTCAAACCTAACCTGGGGAATCTCTACTGTCAGTATTTTTAGGTCTTCTAGTCTTCTACCTGGATGGTAAACTCTTCTGGCCACTGGTAAGGTGGGAGCCTCAGGATCTAAAGATTATGGTTCCTTAATCTCACCATTTTTGGTTTGGCTCCCATGCGTTCAGTTATGACTGACACCCTCCAGTCCAGAGTCCTTCTCTTTTATCCCCTCCAGAGAATAAATCTCCAAATTTCTAGAAGAAGGATAGCAGGGCAGTTTGGTATAAGGAAAGTCATGTAGGGATCTAACTGCTCTCAAAAAACAAGGGTTTATCTTTATTTGAGCCATGCCTTGTTACCTCCCCTTTACAAAGCTAATCGTTACCACCAGTTTTGTAATTTTTGAGTTTTCTGCCATGTAAACATATTGGTTCTTGGTTTTCCATCTTTCTTCACTGTATGCTTGGGATTCAGCTAAAGGAATTACCATTTACCCATCTTTTACCTTATTCCCAAAACTCTGTTGCTGTTTTTTGGGTTTTGTTTTTGTTTTTTCTCTCTCTCTAACTTTCTTTGCCTTGGTAAATTCATCACTTAAAACAGTAACAATGATAAAAAGAAAAATAACTTTTACTGGGATTCCTGGAGAGAATAAAATTAGACATATGCATTCAATCCACACCTTAACCCAGAATTAGAGTGGTCATTTCTACAGTCTGGAGGCTAATAAAATGATATAGGCACTTTTAAGACCTAAAATTCACTTTCTCTACAATGTATTTGCTGCAGTTCTCATATTAATTCTTTCTTAATACAGTAATTAAATATTAATATATTGATTTAAGGGATTCACATAGTAGCTTTGAATGGTAAAATGACTTACTTTATTCATTTAGGTTAATATAATTTCACAGTGTTATTCAATGTTTCTTTAAAGACTAAATTAAAATATTGCTAAAACTAAAATTGGAAGGAATTATCTCATGACATAGGTAAATTTTAAGTGACAATGCATTGTATATCCTAAGAGCTAGAGGCAATTGTTAGGCAAATTGGACATTTATTGGTTGGCATATAGAAAAACTGGATAAGCATTTTTTGAAAAATTAATTAAGGAATAAAATTGAAATGTTCTTTTGATGACCTGTTTTTGTTGTTAGTTATTTAATTATATGCATAAATAAGTAATATTTATTAATTACATAATAAATGTTTCATGTAATTTTCCTAATATTCACAATTTTGCAAAGGTCATAACACTAACCACACTTTACATATGAAAAAACCAGGCTCAAAAAAATTCAGATAACTTGCCTAATACACTTAACTGAAAAAGCTGGAGTTCAAATTCAAACTTATCTAATTCCAAAGCCGTCCATACCACTGTGTCCTCTTTTGGCTTGAAAACATTATGATTCTAAATGAAGAATTTATTTTGTAGTTAACTAAGGATACAGATCTTCATTAAATGAGCCACTCCATAGCACAATTATTGGACCTCTAATGGATGAATTGATTGGTTGATCTAACTTACTTCACAATGAAATCTTCTCCATTATAAATGCAGTTGGGATGTTTACATTTAATTACAATTGCATACCTAGTGGCAAAATAACTTTCAGTCAATCTATCAAGATATTTAATACCTACTATGTATCGAGTACATACAAACACAGCATCTATTTTGTTAAATACTATACAGTACTGATCAAAACAGTCTGTCCTCACAGATCTTATAACCTAAACTTACTTTCTTTCTTCCTAAACTGCTTACAAATATACCTTAAGAAACCTCGTGGATAATAATAAAAATGTTAAACAAATAGCTAATTGAATAATATCAGAGCACAAATGTTGTGAGAGGCATAGATGGTGAGTTACTAGAGACAGAATTCACTGTTATTGAAGGTTAGAGATGTTTCCCTGAAAAAGTTATATTAAGTTGAGTCCAGAAAAAGAAGTTGAAGATACATAAGGGGTAAGTAGAAGTGTGAGGAAGAGGGGAGAGCATATGTAGAAAGTATGATAGAAAGACAAAAGGAAGATGAGCTAGATAACAAAGAAGGAATACAGGTACAGAGCCATTCCAAAAATGTCCCCATTCCTCTGGTAATCCTTTGTGCCCTGCCTGGAGAGGTGGAGGGGTGTTCAGTTTAATCTGATCAAGGAGACTGGTCTCATCTTGATAAGATCTTCATTGAAGCCAAACCCCTGTAGGGGCAAGAAAATAGTTGACTTCCCACATTGCTGGCACAATAAAGTTCTCTACTGAGTCCTCCTTCTATTTCCAGACAGCCTTCTTTGACTTGGGGGATCAGATTACAATCAAAATGTACTGCTGATTTAATCCATAAAAATTCCTCCCCTTGCTTTCTATTTTTCAATAGAGTATTTATGCTTAGGGGTAAAAGGTAAAATAATTTTAACAAAGGACTTCTCATAACAGGTTAAAAACCAAAAATCCGAGAAAAGTATTTAGGACCATCATGGTGGGAAGGTATATCATTCCAGCAAAACAGAGATGTTGGAAATTTAAATTTCCTTATGAAAACACACTGAGTCAATAAATCGTGGGTGCACTTATTTCATATGCTGAGACAAATGTCCACATTATACCTATTATAAATATAAACTTGACCACTGACATCCTGACAATGAACTTTGGGGGTGGGGTTCCACTACCTGTGCACTAACAAACCTTTTGGTGACTGTGACGCACAGTAAATGTTGGGATTCACTGCCCAGTCTAAGTTGACAAGGTGGCTTGGCTTTATTTCAAGGCCACAATTTTCATTCCTCTCTTTCCTTCTTCCTAAACTGTTTACTAATATAACTTAAGAAAACTTGGGGATCACAATAAAAAGATTTCTTGCATTAAATGGTTTCTAAGAAGCAATTTGAATCAGCAAATACTCCACTTGCTGATGTTCCTATATTCCATTTGTAATTTACTTGCCTAAACTGGGAATGTGTTTTCGTGTGAGAGCAGCCTAGTAAAGAATGATATGCTTCCCAAACTAGATTGCCAGAATGTTCTTCATCAGTATTAAATGATACATATTTTTAATGAAATATAGTAGAAAACATTGCCACAATAAAAATGCAGATTATTTAATAATATTAGGAATTAAGTATGTTTTTAGTATTACAAGTTATAGCTCAAAGAAGATCTCTTTATTTAGATTATAAAGAGACAAATAAAAAAATAGGCTGATTTTGAAGTAGAGTTCTCTTATCCATCAAGGACTTCACTAGTTGGTGGCAATAGTTCTTTGTTAAATCTATTTTCACTTCAAAATATATACTTTTTTTGTCAATTCAGGTATATCTTGAGCACATTTCTTTTTCATAATCTGGTAAGTTTTGGCCCTTATATAGAATGAAGGGAGAAAGTGAAAAGGAGGTAGTTTTGTGAAGTAAGTTTGTGAAGAAGGATGGAATTTGAACATAAATTTTCAGTGAAAGTTTGGGAAAATTTAAGATAAGGTTGGGAAGGAAAGAAAGTGAGGGATAATAGGTCATCTGAAAATAAAGAAGAGAAATGGTGAGTAAATATTAGTTCAGAAAACTGTCTGCACTACCTATGAGGATCTGTTGAACTCTCTTGCTGATTTCCTTGCAGAGCAGAACATGAGGTACAGGAAGAATGGTGAAGGGATCATCAACCAGGTTGGACTGAGGTTGAGCAAAGGAGAACCAAACAGGCTAATTGGTATGCATGAGCTATTTTAAATCTGGGAGTTCTTAACTCTCTCTGAATCTACATTTAGTAGACTTACCAGAGGATAAGCATCTCTTTAGGCTAAGAAGTTGTTTTCATTTCTTTAAGATGATTATCTTCAGTTCAGCTGTAGATAAACTACAT
The DNA here is from genome assembly GCF_005190385.1 of Monodon monoceros. Lineage (NCBI taxonomy): Eukaryota > Metazoa > Chordata > Mammalia > Artiodactyla > Monodontidae > Monodon > Monodon monoceros. Next base: position 8,681,071 of record NW_021703765.1, on the reverse strand, counting down.
TATACCTGCTCTTGGCAGTTGATAACCTGAAGAATTGGATGACTTCTAACACTGAGAAAACTTCACCTAAGTGTAAATTATGCATGAATGATCATCCTAATTTGCTTACTCTGCTTATAGGGACAAAAATGACTCTAGAAAGCCAGCAGCAATTCTTTTTTCCTATCATCACATTGACATTGCCTGTTATAGTTTATATTTTTTTAATTCTGTAATGCTATACGACAATTCTCAAATTATCAACCCAAAAGTGACATACTTCAACCACATCCACCTACTTAGGGACACTCTTTCTCTCCACACAGCTGGTATCTGATATTCAGGCTCAGTCAGATTCCAAGACAGTGCAATACTCTTCCCCACTGAACATTTCTAGACCACATTATCCCTTGGATGGGTTATTTCACATTGAAATTCCTCTCTTTAGTAAAATGAATGAATTCATTCAATTTTTCAAATGTTTATTAAGTGCCTATGCTCTAGGCTGGTAATCAATGACAAACGAAACAAAATTCTAAATTCTAGCTTCTTGAATATTAAATTATAAATAATTTCCAAAATATGCTATTATATAAACAAAGGTAATCCCTAGCTTTTAAAAGAATTACAACTTTTAAAGGATGAATTTAGATCAACAAAAATACAGTGAAATTAGAAATATATTGAATTTCGAGAAATGAAGAATGATTTTAAGTTACGCAATAGGGCAAGAATAATCTATCGGTTTTTTGCGAGGTAGAGAAGTATCATATTCTGTAGAAATGAACTAGCAGTAGAGATTCATAAAGAGGAATCACTCTCATTTGACTTCTTAAACATTAAATAGAAGGCAGAGACCCATTAAATGGTTTTAAGAAAATCTCGTTAATGGAAGCTTACTTTCTAAAGACTTTATCTAAAGTGGAGTTAATGGGGATATATGTATATGTATAGCTAATTTACTTTGTTATAAAACAGAAACTAACACACCATTGTAAAGCAGTTATACTCCAATAAAGATATTTTTAAATAAATAAATAAATAAAAATAAAGTGGAGTTAAGCAAATGATCAAGCAGTCCAGCTCTTTTTATCCACAGCAGCAAACAGTTCCTCTGTGCTTAAAAGTATAAGAGAGCTGTGGCAGCAGCTCATTACGGCTACATTGCTTCTAGGAACTTCAATTATTATTGTCACTGTACTTTATATTCAAAAGGACATTTTGATTCATGTTGCTCTAAAAGTTTTTTTTTCCACTATAGAAATTGGTTTAGTAAATAATTCTATTCTGTTTCCAATAAAAGGCATTAGCTTTGAAATGTACAGATAAATACTATAAAATGTCAATATGATTAACTATCTGGGACACAAAAATTGCTTTTGTGAAATCATTTTTTCTAAGACTATATGTTTAATTCAATCCCCTTCCCCAAAATGTATTGAGTGGCCACTCTGTACACGGAAAGTTTATTATTTGTAGGCACCGTGGAAGGATGGAAGCATAACAATATACTATCCCTGTCCTAAAAGAGTTTATATCCATAAAAGAAAGATAAAACATGTGCCCAAATATCTGTAATATGAGGTAGAAACTGAAATTAAGACATGTTGGATATAATGTAAAAAGTTCATTGTGATCTCACAACCCAACCACTTCCCAAAGTGACACCAAAATCAGAATGTAAAAGAGCAGAAAAAGCAAGAACATGAACTTTAATATTACTGGCTAAACCTCAAGAACAAATACATTTCTAGTCGCTGACCCTGGTGAATACATTGAACCAGGGAAGACACCAAGGACACCTCTCTTAATAAATGCCCATGAGTAGAGGAAAAGCTGATTCTAGAGTAGTAGTTCTATAACTTTAGTGTCCATCACAATCCCTTGGAGGGCTCATTAAAACAGAGATTGCTGGACAGGAGAATTTGCATTTCTCATAATGTCCAAGAAGCTGCTGTTGGTCCAGGGCCCAGACTTAGAGAACCAGTTTTCTAAGGGCTAATTGTGAAATTATCCCTGTGACTCTTGCCACATCAAACTCAACTGAAAGCAGACAGAAGAAGATCCTCCTGTAAACTTCAGGCTCAGATATAGTCACCAGTCTGCTTACCTTATATTACTTCCCTAGGCAAAAAAATATGAAACATACTGTTCTTACATGCTCTACTCATATCAGAATATTTGCCTTGAAATTAAAGATGGTTTGTGCAATATGTGTCTGGGTTAGAGGTTTGACTTTGAGAGTAAAGAGCTTTGAGTAGCCCTGAGCTCTTCATAAAGCATAAAATATAGATCCACTGTCAAGGTAAAAGCAGGGTGATAACCATGTGTGGAACCAAACAGAACAAAGTTTAAAGTTGATCTATTCCACTTACTGGCTGGGTCACCTAGGCCATGTGAGGGTTTGTTTTAATAGGAGACCTATAAAAACACTATATATAGTTATACAATATATTTTTAAATTTATAGTGTAATAGGTTGAATATTGTGCCCCAAATTTCATGTTCCCTAGGAGCCTATGAATGTTACATTTGGAATAGGGTCTTTGCAGATGTAATCAAGTTAAGATAAAATCATACTGGATTAGTGCGGGGCTTAAATCCAAAAAAAAAAAAAAAAAAAAGGATATTTTACCGGAAAAATTGCATTTCTGCAGACTCAGAAAGCTGTTTTAATGTGAATGATGTTTTCCATGTGCTGACTTTAAAAGTACCCTCAAGGTTGCAGTATTACATCGTCCTAAAATGTGTAGGTTTCATTGGTTAAAGCCCTGAAAGTCTATATAGAAAAGGTATCCTTGCTACAGAGTCACAAGCATTTCAGGAAGGAGTCAATCCAGTGAAGGCAAACATTAACAAAAGGGACTGAACTCCAGAAACATACAAAAACACTGTGTCGGAGAAAACATGAGGATTATGGACAACCAAAATCAATCTTTTCAAGGAGAAAAAAAAAATCCTTCTAAAAGGAGTTATATTCCGTGTGACCGTAACTGTAGGCCTGAATAGAATGTTCTTTGAATTTTGGGGCTGCAATCATTCACTGAAGCATGTATTGATTGAAAAAGCCTCCTGAGAATTCTGATTATCCTAACATTTTTCACTTGGAGTGAAAGGGGCAGCTTTTTTATTTCATTTTGTGCAAAATTACAGTAATTGGTGTCTGACCTTTTTGATATGGACTGTTAAGCATTACACTGCTGGATCTTTTCACAGAATCAATTATTTTAATTATGGCTGTCTGACAAGAAGAATCCAGGACATAAACAAGAAAAGAATATTTAAATAAAATGGAAAACAGACTTTTTTGGTGCATAATACAAAAGTACTATTAATTATAAACTTGACTGTGGTAAGCTTTTAGCACTCATGTTTTTAATCCAATTTTCATTTCCAAATAATTACACTTTCATAGACAAAGACAACTTGTATAATGAATACACTGAACAAAAACATGCATTCTCTCAAAGAAAAGGTAAGGAATATGGAAAAGATAAACAACAATGGAAATCTAAATATAAGACTTAAAAATACCATAGAGATGTCAATATGTTTTAGAGTGGCATTTTATTGGAAGACTCAGAAAAAGATAGTACAACATTTTAAGGAGTATGTCTTGTACACCAATTTAAACCCATGTCCTTAAGACTAAAATCTATTTTAAAAAATAAAAGAAAGAAATGGTAATAAAAACTCTAAGGTTTTATATCAGATCAGTTTTCATTTTCAACTAATAGGAATGACTGGAAACTATTTCCTCATATGGCCAAATCCTTAATCCACAAGAAAAGCCTCTAGTGCAGCATAACCAGCTGAATATTCTTAATCTACCTCTCCCAATATTTTTGTTTAAAAGTGACATCTGTAAAACTCTGTACTTGGACACATATAGACAAACAGATTTCATCTTTTCTAGGGGAACCAATTCTAGAAAAACACTGAAATAGTTTACCATTTCAGTTTACCATAAGAGAAGCAGTTTACCATAAGAGAAGCATGCTTATGTATATACAACCAAAAAATATGCAGAGATTTGGGGGAGAAAAATGATTTTACTTTTTTAAAGTGATATTTAAAATAATTTCACCTCTGAAAGGACTAAGAGAACTGTGTGAACGTTTTGCTTTCATGTAACTAAGCATTTTCTTTTTTTCTGAAAAGACCTAGGGCCTCAGGGTCCTCAAGGACTGATTGTGCTGGCAAGTATGATAGAAAGTAGGTGCTAGTAACGTAAAAGCACGATTGGTAAAGGAGAGGAATGGGAGGTCCAACAAGTGGATTTCCTCTTTGCAGAAAAGAAAAGCTGCACTTTGCGAAAAGAACAAAGCACTCTGCATTCTTTGGGAATGAATGGTCCCTGTGAAGGGGCCTGAGGATGTCTGTAGAAGGAGGCTGTATAATTTGACTGAGGTAGAAGTTACATGGCTGTATGCAAAGATTAAAGTTCATCAAACAGTAGTCCTAAAATAAGTGCATTTTGTAAATTTTACATGTAAGTTACACCCCAATAAAGCTACTAAATAGGAAGCCTAAACATGTTCATTTTTTTAAAAATTGAACAATTCATTGAAGAATTTGTTTTAAAAAAAATGAACAAAATCTCATAGACCTGCAGGACAATATCAAGCGATTCAACAGCCGTGTTAATGGAGTCACAACAGCCGTGTGAATGGAGAGGAGAGGGAAAAAGGACAGAAGAAATATTTGAAGAAATAATTTCCAAACCCTTCCAGTTTGGAGAAGACAGAATTATTGATATGAGATGAACAATAAACCCCAAGGAAGATATAAAAATGATAACCACACCTAAACAAATCATAGTCAAACCATTGAAAACCAAAGAGAGACCCTGCAGGTGGCAGCTGGGCCAAAGAGGGCCTAGGAGAGGCAAAGTAAATTTTGGTTACGTTTTATAAATATATCCCAGCTCCTTCTTGCACCTGATTTTTTGGTCAAAAGATCTAGCTGGAGTTCGACAGTAATAGAACAGAAGTAAAGTTATTACTTCTGGAATGTGTCCCACTGATTTTGTGCCGGTAGAGAAAGAGCTAGAACCCCAACGTCTGTAGAGGTGTGTGCAACATCTTGGATTCTGGGAAATACAGAGGAGTGTAGGACATTAATAATATTTTCTCCTTCAGAGCCCCTCAATGCAGCATTCATGAGGAAGGGAAACGCCCAGGTGCAGCTCTCCCAAATAGCTTTACCAAAATGTCTGTCTATCTGAAACAGCCAAGGATGGTTCCAGTTCTTCTATATCTCATGTGGAACATCTGTCCATACCTCCAGATGTCTCCCCACCCCCACTGCCATAGCCTTCATTCAGTTCTTCATTGGGCTGCATGAATGCCACCTGGCTGGTGTGTGGACAGACAGGACAAGATTGGATTAATTGTCCTCAGGAAATCCCTCTCAGAACAAGTAACCAACTTAATTACTGGAACTGACCTGGAAACCCAAGGCTTATTCGCTAGCCAAGAGGCCCCATTGAAGACACTGTCAGTCTATGCAATTAGAGGAGCCCTCCCTCCCCAGATTATGAACAATACTGTCCAAGGAATCTGAGACAATACTTTAGGTGTGGAAGTCAAGTATTAGCTTGCCTTTCTCCTCAAAATACAGTGAGTTGCATTTTCTGTAAGGTCATAGGAGACCTTTAAGTGTTATGGAAATGCCACCAATGGATCAGGTAGCCCTCAGATGACTGCAGTGATCTCCCCAAAATGAAACTCCTTTGGTTACTGTGGGGAGCTACCCAAAGGGATAACACACCTTGTGTGAGTTATCCCAACAGTGGGAGTCACCAATTATAAAAGATTAGGTATGAATTATACCCCTGATTTTATCTGTAGTGATCAATGACACCATCTCTGAAAGGGAAACAGCCCAGCCTCAACTCACTGGCCAGTGTCTTCATGGATGATAGATTGGCCCTACACTTCTTCCTTATGGGCCAGGGAGGAGCTCTGAAATTGTTAATACTTCTTGCTATACCTGGTTAATTCCACAGGTCAAATAGAAAGGTCGAATAAGAAATTCTGAGAAAGCCATCTGACTTTCTAAGATTGATCAGAGTGGTTAATGGGATCTGTTCAGCTGGCTGTGTCCAGGACCCTGTGGGTCATGGTTGAAATCAATACCACATGTTGGCCTCATCCTACTTCTTGGCATTGTGTTGATATTAGTTTTAATTAAGTTTTGTTTGAGACAAAACTTAATCTTTCAGATTCATCATAATGGCTGACAGAGTAGTGTTATTATCAGGAAATTCACCAGAATCCAAAACAATGTACAAACTAGGGCTATACAAAGACAAGGTCCTGAGGTAACTTTTGCTCAGTACACAAAATTATACACAGTATATTATTCAAAAACAGATGGAACTAATGTATGATGCTAGAAGTGAGAACAGTAACTGTCTTTGGGTGGAGTTGTGACTGGAAGGGACGAAAGAGGCTTCCATGGTGGGATCATGTCCTATTTCTCATCAAAAGTGCTGGTTTTGTGGGCTAACGTTATCAACCTATGCGTTTAGTAGTGCTTGCATTTCTCTGCATGTATGTTACACTTCAACAAAACAAGTTAGAGTAAAATGAGGTATTATGAGGGCACAGAAAAGGGACACCTGACCAACAAGGCTTGGTGGCTAACAAAGCTTCCAGGAGAAAGTAATGACTAAAAGGATTCTTAAAGAGTGGAGTTAATTGGATAAAGTTGGGATGTAAGGAAGTGCAGTTAAGTCCAGAGGACTGCAAGAAGATGGGGAAAGAACAGCAAGCAGTGACGGTTGAAAAAATATTGCAAGAAACAGCTTAAAGAGATGACATTGGAGAGGATACAGGGGCAGATTACAAACGACCATTTTATACTGTCAATGAACTTAGGCTGTATAAGCCAATAAAGGACTGAGAACAGTCTTAACATCTTGCATTTCAGATACATTCCTGCAGAACCCTATGGAGGACCAACTGAAGTAGGGGGCAGGAAGAAGATGACAAAAAGACTCAGGGCTTTTCCAGTATCTTTGTTGAAAACTTGCAAAAGAAAAAATAAAATTTACCTCAGAAAAGATGCTAGTAAAATATGCCCAGTGGAGAACCTGGAAATAGCACTGTTATTATATAAAATTTCACAGCTTTCTCTTAAGGACCAGATGGAGAGACTCTCTATTTATATTTTAATTCAGTCATAAGAGTTCTGTCATATTATTTTCAAAATTGGTATCAAAGGTTTCCATTAATTATACAGTATAAATCCTTTTTATATTGTACATTTTCATTTTGCTCCAGTTATGATAACAAACGATATCCTTGAAGGTTGAAAATATATTTCATTCAGCCCAGTTTATTTTTGCATACTAATTACTTTATATCCTGGTAGTTAATCATCAAGCTTAGTGTCATTTTGGACTCCTTAATTTATACTTATCTCAGACCCCAGACAGAAAAAAATGTGAATGGGAAAAATGTGAAAACTGACAATGATTTTAATTTCCAAGACTCCCTTTTCCATCCGTTACAATCATTACAATTATGAATGTTCCTTTTAACATTGAGCTCTTCCACTTACATTATCTTTCTGTCTATGCTAAAATCAAAGGAAAATACTTTTTCACTAGAGTTCACAACATGTATCATATGAAATATTAAAGAATATATAACATAATGCAACACAATCAGGAATTATAATATTATGTATGTATATATACATATGTATCCATCTATTTAGCTCTCTAGCTATTTAGATATATAAAGAGATAGGTAGATAGATCATAAATAGGTAGATAGAAAGATAGATAGAGATATTTTAAACACATACACAGAGAAGGAGAAAGGTCCTGACTCAAGGTTCACAAAGAGATTTTCATATATATAAGTCCATTAAAAATCATACTATTGGACATATAATCATATTTTTATGAGAAAATATAAACATACTTATCTTGCTACAGATTATACACCATACATTCATCTCAATGGTCTGTGTCTTATATAAATAAATAATAGTCATAGTTTAATTTTGAATGTAACATTTTTGAAATGGTCTTTAAATTTCAGTTTTCCTTTGCTCTCTCTCGTTATCTTTCATGTTCTTTTTCTCAAAAAATTAGCAAACATTTATTGAATTTATATTTTGCTGAGTATGAGAGCTCTTTTCCTAAAACAACAAGAGAGGCTAAAAAAAAAAAGATGAAATTCTGATATCTCAAAATGTTCCCAAAGGACAGAGTATTGTAAAATACATAAAATAAACACAAAAAATAGTCTTTGTATCTAAAGAAGGAACTATTTCTACCTGGAAGAAATAAGAAGAAAGATTCCTGAATGTAGTGACCACTACATTCAGAGAATACAGAGAATTTTGAAAAAAGTGCAATTAAAACTCTTTGGTCAATTGTTAGAAACTATCATTCTGAGAAACAGAAAAAAAAAATAGTGACAGAGGCAGGAAAATAAGTGGTAGATTGAAGAACAGTGAGTAATTTAATGTAATGTACAGTTGAGAAAAAGCAGGAGAGAAGAGACAGTATTAGAAGGGTCTGTTACAACATAATATAGTGGACCAACCACAATTCCCAGTCCTGGCTGCCTATTCTGATCAAAGATAAGTTCCAAAATCTTCAGATTCACGGACTTCATCAATTTCGATTCAATATGTCTGTGATAGCCAATCAGAAGTCACTGAAGGTGTCTGAATATTGAAATGACTTAGTTTGTGATGGGTCTAAAAAGAAACTTGCTTTCATTTTTGATTGGAGTGAAAAAAATATGGAGGGAGAGATACACAAGAGAAAAACAATAGACTCGTCAAGTCTCACAGTTGGAAGATACATTAGTGATCATACAATGCCATCCTCTAGATCCAAAAACCCTTCTGAAGCATCCACAACCATCAAATCTGCAACCTATGTTTATTTTCAAAAACTACTTGTGATAACAACCCAATTTTACCCATTATGATTCCACGGTCTCTTCTAGAAAGACATTTTTGCATTTTGTCAGGGTAGACACAGAGAGTCTATGTACTCAGTTGCAATTTTCTGACTAAATTCAAATACAATGATCTCAGCTTTTGATCCATAGGGTATGTATTACTTTTTCCCCCAGAGAAGAGGTAAATAATTTAGAAATTTACTAGTTCTACATTTTCTCTTCTACATATTCATGTCCTACCACTCTGAGGAAACAAAGCGTTGAATGGTCAAATGAGACTCACAGGAATCATAGACTTTACTTCGTATCAAATTTTTCATTCATTTTGCTAGTGAATCAAAGGAGGCAAGCAATCATGAGACACAATGCATTATTCTCTTGGAGACACCCAAGACTGAAAAAGTTGTGAAGTAAATGGTCCTTTATCTCTAGCCTCAGGATGCATCCTGGTTTAGATTCAACCTGGGACAATTGTTCTGAGCAATGAATACTCAGTGATTACTGAGATGTTAAAGAACATCATCATCTGTTGTCACATTAATCACGTAGCTTCTGTGACTATACCCTATCTCCCAGCCAGTCATGACCATATATCCATACATCCCAGATTTACTTACAGTAAACAACCTAAGCAGATCTGATATATTCTGATAAAAGTATTTCATGTATAATAGCACTCTGTTATCTTTCTACTGGTAAACACTATTTATGAGTTTATTAGGAGGTCTGCTTACTACAATCATTATAACAAGATTGGATGAGTGCCACCCCTTCTTTCCAGGTTTCTCAGGAAAAGAGAAAGAATGGGTTACCGGCTTCTGACTCTTTCCTTGTCAACCACCTACCACCAAACTGACCTTGCTGTGACTTCACTCTTCTTCCCACTCCAGGGAAAACTTAAAGTGATTCTCAACACTTCCAGTTTGAGGGGCATCAGGTCTGGATTGGCATTCGTAGGAGGGACAAATAAACTTACAATTTTAAGCACTTTAAGAGCTTTGTGGGCTTCTAAATTCAGCAGTTACGTATCCTTACTGAAACAGTGCCTTTATTCATAAATGTCCATCACCGAACCCTTTCCCAAACCGAGATCAAAAAGGCAAAATCTTAACACTAGATAACATATTTTTCAAATAGACCCAATCCTCGATCCCTTTTTGTCAAATTCCATTATCTTAGAATACAACCATAACAACCATATACAACCATAACAATGCCCGTGAAGGACTTTTATTTACCTCCCAGTATAAAAACCACATCAATATGTAAATAACACTCTGTTCTTTGGTGTATAAATTTCTTCTTTTTTTTTTTTGGTCTCTTTTTTTTTTCTTAACATCTTTATTGGAGTACAATTGCTTTACAATGGGGTGTTAGTTTCTGCTTTATAACAAAGTGAACCAGTTATACATATACATATAATCCCATATCTCTTCCCTCTTGAATCTCCCTCCCTCCCTCCCACCCTCCCTATCCCACTCCTCTAGGTGGTCACAAATCATCGAGCTGCTCTCCCTGTGCTATGCAGCTGCTTCCCACGAGCTATCTATTTTACATTCAGTAGTGTATATATGTCCATGCCACTCTCTCACTTTGTCCCAGCTTACCCTTCTCCCTCCCTGTATCCTCCAGTCCATTCTCTAGCAGGTCTGCGTCTTTATTCCCATCTTACCCCTAGGTTCTTCATGACCTTTTTTTTGTTATTTTAGATTCCACATATATGTGTTGGCATACGGTATTTGTTTTTCTCTTTCTGACTTACTTCACTCTGTATGACAGACTCTAGGTCCATCCACCTTACTACAAATAACTCAATTTTGTTTCTTTTTATGGCTGAGTAATATTCCATTGTATATTATGTGCCACATCTTCTTTATCCATTCATCTGTTGATGGACACTTAGGTTGCTTCCATGTCCTGGCTATTGTAAATACAGCTGCAATGAACATTGTGGTACATGACTCTTTTTGAATTATGGTTTTCTCAGGGTATATGCCCAGTAGTGGGATTGCTGGGTCGTATGGTAGTTCTATTTGTAGTTTTTTAAGGAACCTCCATACTGTTCTTCATAGTGGCTGTATCAATTCACATTCCCACCAAAAGTGCAAGAGGGTTCCTTTTTCTCCACACCCTCTCCAGCATTTATTGTTTGTAGATTTTTTGATGATGGCCATTCTGACCAGTATGAGATGATATTTCATTGCAGTTTTGAGTTGCATTTCTCTAAATTAATGATGTTCAGCATTCTTTCATGTGTTTGTTGGCAATCTGTATAACTTCATTGGAGAAATGTCTATTTAGGTCTTCTGTCAATTTTTCGATTGGGTTCTTTATTTTTTTGATATTGAGCTGCATGGGCTGCTTGGAAATTTTGGACATTAATCCTTTGTCAGTTGCTTCATTTGCAAATATTTTCTCCCATTCTGAGGGTTGTCTTTTCGTCTTGTTTATGCTTTCCTTTGCTGTGCAAAAGCTTTTAAGTTTCATTAGGTCCCATTTGTTTATTTTGGTTTTTATTTCCATTTCTCTAGGAGGTTGGTCAAAAAGGATCTTGCTGTGATTTATGTCATAGAGTGTTCTGTCTATGATTTCCTCTAAGCGTTTTATAGTGTCTGGCCTTACATTTAGGTCTCTAATCCATTTTGAGTTTATTTTTGTGTATGGTGTTAGGGAGTGCTCTCATTTCATTCATTTACATGTAGCTGTCCAGTTTGCCCAGCACCACTTACTGAAGAGGCTCTCTTTTTCCACTGTATATTCTTGCATCCTTTATCAAAGATAAAGTGACCATATGTGCGTGGGTTTATCTCTGTGCTTTCTATCCTGTTCCATTGATCTGTATCTGTTTCTGTGCCAGCACCATACTGTCTTGATTACTGTAGCTTTGTAATATAGTCTGAAGTCAGGGTGTCTGATTCCTCCAGCCCTGTTTATCTTTCTCAAGATTGCTTTGGCTATTCGGGGTCTTTTGTGTTTCCATACAAATTGTGAAATTTTTTGTTCTAGTTCTGTGAAAAATGCCATTGGTAGTTTGATAGGGATTGCATTGAATCTGTAGATTGTTTTGGGTAGTATAGTCATTTCCACAATGTTGATTCTTCCAATCCAAGAACATGGTACATCTCTCCATCTATCTGTATTATCTTTAATTTCTTTCATCATTGTCTTATAATTTTCTGCATACAGGTCTTTTGTCTCCTTAGGTAGGTTTATTCCTAGATATTTTATTCTTTTTGTTGCAATGGTAAATGGGAGTGTTTTCTTAATTTCACTTTCAGATTTTTCATCATTAGTGCATAGGAATGCAAGAGATTTCTGTGCATTAATTTTGTATCCTGCTACTTTAACAAATTCATTGATTAGCTCTAGTAGTCTTCTGGTAGCATCTTTAGGATTCTCTATGTATAGTATCATGTCATCTGCAAACAGTGACAGCTTTACTTCTTCTTTTCCAATTTGGATTCCTTTTATTTCTTTTTCTTCTCTGATTGCTGTGGCTAAAACTTCCAAAACTATGTTGAATAAGAGTGGTAAGAGTGGGCAACCTTGTCTTCTTCCAGACCTTAGTGGAAATGGTTTCAGTTTTTCACCACTGAGGATGATGTTTGCTGTGGGTTTATCATATATGGCCTTTATTATGTTGAGGTAAGTTCCCTCTATGCCTACTTTCTGCAGGGTTTTTATCATAAATGGCTGTTGAATTTTGTCGAAAGCTTTCTCTGCATCTATTGAGATGATCATATGTTTTTTCTCCTTCAGTTTGTTAATATGGTGTATCACATTGATTGATTTGCGTATATTGAAGAATCCTTGCATTCCTGGGATAAACCCCACTTGATCATGGTGTATGAACCTTTTAGTGTGCTGTTGGATTCTGTTTGCTAGTATTTTGTTGAGGATTTTTGCATCTATGTTCATTAGTGATACTGGCCTGTAGTTTTCTTTCTTTGTGACATCTTTGTCTGGTTTTGGTATCAGGGTGATGGTGACCTTGTAGAATGAATTTGGGAGTATTCCTCTCTCGGCTATATTTTGGAAGAGTTTGAGAAGGATAGGTGTTAGCTCTGCTCTAAATGTTTGATAGAATTCGCCTGTGAAGCCATCTGGTCCTGGGCTTTTGTTTGTTGGAAGATTTTTAATCACAGTTTCAATTTCACTGCTTGTGATTGGTCTGTTTATATTTTCTATTTTTTCCTGGTTCAGTCTCAGAAGGTTGTGCAGTTCAAAGAATTTGTCCATTTCTCCCAGGTTGTCCATTTTATTGGCATAGAGTTGCTTGTAGTAATCTCTCATGATCCTTTGTATTTCTGCAGTGTCAGTTGTTACTTCTCCTTTTTCATACCTAATTCTATTGATTTGAGCCTTCTCCCTTTTTTTCTTGATGAGTCTGGCTAATGGTTTATCAATTTTGTTTATCTTCTCAAGAACCAGCTTTTAGTCTTATTGATCTTCACTATCATTTCCTTCATTCCTTTTTCATTTATTTCTGATCTGATCTCTATGATTTCTTTCCTTATGCTAACTTTGGGGTATTTTTGTTCCTTTCTCTGATTGCTTTAGGTGTAATGTTAAGTTGCTCATTTGAGATATTTCTTGTTTCTTAAGGTAGGATTATTTTGCTATAAGTGGTGTATAAATTTCTAAAGGCATGAGGAATGTATAAAATTTATGACTCATTTCTCCTATGAATTATTTATTGCTACCTTTTTTTGTTTTTCTTCTGAATTGTCTGTATTAACTACAATAATAATGGTTAACTTCCTAGAAAAAATGATTTTTCATTCTACTTTTACTCAAACTCTCTTCTATTCATGTAACTGCTTCTCTAGGCAAAACATATCCTTAGTCTCTGTCTTCCTAACTACATTTTTTGACTACCCATAATAATTTTTTAAAAATTATTTAAAGCTATAAGCCAGAAAGATATTTAAAACTTATATATACCATCTATATTTGTTAGATACAATAGATATACTTCTAGATTCCATCTATATTATCTACCAAAATGCTAGCTGGTTTAACAAAACTCCAACTGAATAATGGAATAATGGCTGAAAAACACTTGGTATTTAATTTTCGTTCATGTAAAACTGTCCAGAACAGTTCAAGCCTCCTCCCAGCATTAATTGATCCAAACTGACCCACGTTCTTAATATATATATATAACATATATTTCCAAATTGCTCTGGATGTCAACATCCAGCCAGCAACAGAGGGAGGAGCATGGAAAGGCATTTGTGGGATGCTCTGAAGCCTGTGTGAAGATGGCAGGAGTCAATCCTGCTCCATTTTATTGGGGGCATCATGTTGCCAGGTAGAATAAGGGATGTTGTCTAGCCATAGTTTCTAGAAGAAGTGGAAACTGGTTTTTATCATCATTATCAGTTCATCCTTAAAGCCAATTCTGAGGTCCTATTTTTGTTGAAGTCCCAAATTTCAGTTCAAAACAGATAAAATAGCCAGGTCCCCTAATTATTTGGCTTTCTGCCTAGGCATTTTCTAGGGGAGCTAATTACACCCAGTTGATAAGTAGAACATAGTAGTTGGCAGGTTTGCTAAGACAAAGATTCTTCTTCATCATAAGGTGTCACAACAAGACAGACAGTTATTTCTCATTGGCCAAGACAGATCTGTATATTCCCACATGTGACAAATACCCATGAGCAAGGAGTCATTGACTGTCATACATATTCCTTCCTTAGCTTGCTAGTGAAGAATTCCTTATTCTTTTTCCTGAAGAGCCTTGTTTTTCTGTTATATAGGATAAAGCTTCAGAGGATCCAATACTAGATATTTTTCATCTCTAAAAGCAAAGTCGTTCATTGAATAGGGCCATGATTCACATTTTTTCTTCTTTCTTTTCTTTCTATACCCGCAGGGCCAGATTTTACTTCCTACCTATTCATATTGGTTTGTTTCTATTCACCCTATTCAAAATATGTTATATCATTTTTATACTATTTTCTCCATCTTGCACACAAAGTGTGTGTTTTTTTCTCTTAAGAGAGAACATAGAACAACTGTAGAGATGGTGTCCCACAATACAATCATGAAGATCTACCTGAATTTGTACACATATGGCTGTGCATTATGAAGCCTTTCCAGAAGATAAATAATGGGAAAATACTGAAGGCTAGACTTAGGGAGTAGCAGTGGGAATAGGGATAAAAACGAGTTAAATGAGCCATATTGCTGAGATGGAAACACAAAGAATAAAGTAACACTGGTTGGTGGGAAGAAGGGTGGACAGGAGAGAGTTAAATGCAATTTTGAATTGCAACTTTGAGTTAATAGAACAACTGGAGAAATCAGAAGAAGAAATAAATATATACATTTAATTTTAGGTATATGAATCCATAGTGAGAGAGAGACCATAATCACACTGACATTTTAAAAGGTAATTTTCTTTAAGAACATATATTTTTTTTAATCTCAAACACCTCCTTGAACACATGCTGTC
The DNA here is from genome assembly GCF_005190385.1 of Monodon monoceros. Classification (NCBI taxonomy): domain Eukaryota; kingdom Metazoa; phylum Chordata; class Mammalia; order Artiodactyla; family Monodontidae; genus Monodon; species Monodon monoceros. Next base: position 8,665,700 of record NW_021703765.1, on the reverse strand, counting down.
ATCATCAGATACTATTAGCGACTATCCTGGTTAATTTGTTTATACTAAGGAAATAACTTTATTTCTCTGTAACTCCCCCAAAACACAGACACAATGTACATGCATAATACATGTATTCAGTCTTCAATGGAAGAATTTTCATCATCAATGCCAGCTTATAAGAAGCACAGAACATCAGGATGGGGCAGCCAACTGAGAGGCTCTACGCTGCCTATTTCTAAGTGTCTATGCAACACTGAACATGCTACAAAGTTTCCGGGCTTCATTTTATTTATCTAAAAATAAAAGTAACAACATATGTTAATACCTGTTACAGCTGTAAAATCTTACAAAATTTGCATTACCAGATGAAGTATAAGTTAACCAGACAAGAGCCTTGAAATTCTCTGAATAAAGGATAGACCACAGCAAGAACTAAAAAGAACAAATTTTTATCCCATTCTCTCCCTGGTAAAATTCTATATACTAAAATGAATAAAAAGTATAATCAATTGCCTACCTTTAAAAAGTGTTATTGATGATATATTAACAAAGTCAGTGTCCCAAAAGCAATTGGAAGAGATTCATTGTAGTGCAAATATGTTGTTTAGTATACTGTCTACACCATACAAACATAATAAATATTCAGGAAATATTATTTCAATACATGGTAACTGTGGCCAGAAAATAAAACAGAACACACTATACTGAGTTGACTTATTATTATTTTAATTTTCTAAAGTTATATAGTCATTCATCTCTGATGTACAGGAAAGGTAATAAAAATCCAAAGAAGAGAAAAAGGAAGAAAAAAGGGAAGAAAAACCTAGCTATTTATATACATAATTGGTATCCCCTATGACTCCATTTTAAAACTTTTAGAGGAAACATTTTCTTCCAATTGAAGAAAGGAAAGAAGGAGAGGGAGGGAGGGGAAAGGGACAGGAAAGGAAGGGAAGGGACGGGAAATCTGTTGCCAAACCGTGACACCTTGTGAGTTGCCCTTCGGCACAGGATGAAAATCATGCAGATCAGAATAAAGCTTCTTTAATTCATTTTATTGCCTAAACTGCCAAATACTCAGCAGTGCAATCACTATAATAATATTAAAATGTGTTGAATGAATGAAGAAAATATACTCTGGAAAAAACTATAGTTTATAAGCTGTATGACTAAGAGAATATGCATTGGTTATAGGGAGATAGCGCACAGATATAGTAAAAGAGATTGACCATACTTTCTTAGATTTAAGAAAATCAAGTATAGATGGAAGAATTCACAATGACTAGCTATGGTGTGTTTAATTTTAGTTTAAGATATTTGCAGACATTCGACATCCTGGGCTAATTTAAGCAAGCTTGGGTTTTGAAGTTCAATTCCGCTGCAATAGGATGAGCAATAGAGAAAACAGTGTGCTGTGATAACTGGGGTGATCTAATGACATATATTTATGCATCTCTCCTGGCTGGTGTCAGAATCTTGTTCTGAGTCTCCTAGCAACAGTGATGTGCACATGTGAATATGTCCATGTAAATAGCAGATGCAGTGAATAAAGTTTCTATTCACTCATAGAGATGACAGCTTGGATTTCCAGATCCTGATGCTACTAAAACAATATGTTTCAAAAGTGCTTCAAAAGAGCCTTGGTCTGGTAGACAACACTATATAAAACTTCAAAAAGGAGTCTCCGAATTGCCCTAAGCTACTGTGACGTGAGCACAGGTTTGGAAGTAGAATGCTATTACGTTCTACGTATTTTGCAGATGTAAGTGGTGCAGAATTTGGAAGGTTTGTGGAAGCAATCTATTTTTCCCAAAATATATAAGATAAGGAAAACATAGATCAACAAATATGATTTTTTTCTTTTCATTTTGAAATAAACTACTCAAATTTTGTCCTAAAATTATTTTTTACCTTGGAGGTGTTCATGGTCTACCCTGCACATTCACTCTTTGAGTCATGCATCATTATACTTATTAAGACTACTGGGTCAGAGTATTGGCAGAGTACTGGCACCTAGACTCAATAATGATCGTTAACTATGAGAGTCAAGTATGATTTATATGTGTGTGTCAATGTGGTGCTGATTAACCTTTAATTATGCAAAACTGTCTATATCTTTATAGTGAAATATATATCTACCGGACTATATTAAGATGAAAAGGAGCAATATAAAGTGATATTGCATCTGTTACCAAAAAGTCATTTTGAATAATGAGTTATATTACAATGCTGTCGTGAGAAATAATTGTCAGGATGTGGTCTGGTGAGGTGTCCAAAACCACTGTGGCACTAATGAGACTTGGTACACAATATAATAATTTAGTGCCATGGAGTAACTTTTTAACTTCTCTCTACATGTCTCCTTATGTGTAAAATAAGGTTAGTGGTAACTAGCTCCCAGGATTAAACACAGTGCAACATAGCATAGGGTAGGCATTCATTGCTGATTCTCATCCCCTCCTCTCACCCTTATCAAATTTTATGCAAAGTTATGCAAATTTCTGTAATATATAAAGCTGTAATGGAGGTGGGCTCATCTTCAGTGGTTAAATGACTGTGTTTTCAGTGTATTTGAGCACGATTAAAGAATAAATTTAATGTCTTTGTGGAATCAGGCTAATATATTTATGTGTATTCACTAGTTTGGAGCTCCCTTAAATTAAAATAGCTCAAATGCCACTATTATTAGAGAAATATAATATATCAAATTTGTTAACCACCCATATGACATTATTGAGGTCACAAAAAAATAGCTGTTTCCAATATACAGTGTGTGTGTGTGTCTCAAAAATAGCCACAGGAAATGTGCTGTCATCACTATATTTTAAGACTTGCCAGTGTAGTCAGTAGGAATAATACTTTAGCACTTATTTTTTCCTTACAGACTTCATTAAAACTTTGTCCATTATTTCCTCCAATAAACACTTTTTTGTGTGGTCATTTTCTACCCTTTGTTTAGGAGCATCTACAATGAACCATCAGTGTGGAGTAGTGCTGGGGCTCTGAGGTGAGAGAGTCTGGCTAGGAACCTGGACTCCATCATTTCCTGTAAGCAAGCAGTGTCCTCTAAGTGCCAGGTGCTCCCCCACCTTGTACCCAGGAAAGCATCAGAGGTGTGATTTGCCTTATCAAGGGCAGTCTCAGCCCTAGAGGAAAAACATAGCATGTGGTGGGTAAGAGAGAAAAGAAAAACTATTAAATTTAGTGTCATACATGCTTGCCCTAGAGAGAAATGAAAAGTGCTCCAGGATCACAAGGAGATTCATACTTATAATGTGTGTTGCCTAAGTTTCTTCCTCAGTTTTTAGGGTTGGTGTTCTAAGAAGAGAATAAAGAGAAATAGTACACAAAACCAGAAATGGGACAAAATGCAAATAGATGAGGAAAACCAAGCTATAAATGTTTGAATTTAAAGGTAAAATACTTTTAATATGAAAAATTGAATGCAATACACCATAACTGGGGGGTTTTTTTGCATGTGAAATAAAAGTAGTTTAACACCTTTGAGAAGTTGTAGTTAAAATAAGTGGAGAATCATTAAATATCTGGTTCTGAGTTTTAAGCATGCTCTGGCAACATATTTTCAAAGTTTACTTTAAGAATCACATGGTATAAACTCAAAATGGATTAAAGATGTAAATGTATGACCTGAAACCATAAAACTCCTAGAAGAAAATATAGGTGGGACACCCTTTGACATCAGTCTTAGCAATATTTTTTTGGATTTGTCTCCTCATGCAAGGGAAACAAAAGCAAAATTTAACAAATGGGTCTATACCAAACTAAAAAGTTTGCACAGTGAAGGAAAAAGAGTTCACACAATTTAACACAAAAATCACAACTTGATTAAAAAATGGGCAGAGGACCTGAAGAGACATTTTTCCAAAGAAGACATACTGATGGCCAACAGATATATTAAAAGATGTTCTACATCACTTATCATCAGAAAAATGCAAATCAAAACCGCAATGAGCTACCACCTCACACTTGTCAGAATGGCTACCATCGAAAGACCACAAAGAACAAGAGCTGGTGAGGATGTGAAGAAAAGGGAGCCCTTATGCACTGCTGGGATTGTAAATTGGTGCAGCCACTATGGAAAATGGTATGAAGGTCCCTCAAAAAATTAAAAATAGAACTGCCTAATGATTCAGCAATTTCACTTCTTGATATTTAAGAAAGAATAACAAAAAAACAATAGTTCAAAGAAATACATTCATGCCAATGTTCACTGCAGCATTACTCACAAAAGCCAAGATAAGGAAACCATCTGAGTGTCCATCAGTAAACAAATGGATAAAGAAGATGTGGTATACACATATATATACAATGGAATATTACTCAGCCACAGAAAAAAATAAAATCTTACCATTTGCAACAAAATGGATGGATCTGAAAGGTATTATGCTAAGTTAAATAAGTCAGACAGAGAAAGACAAACGCTGCATGACTACACTTACATGTGGAATAAAAAAAAAAAAGAACAAAACCCAAAAGGTAAACAGACTCATAGATACAAACTGGTGGTTGCCAGAGGGGAGGGTGAGGGTAGTAGGCAAAAGAGATGAAAGGGATTAAGAGGCACAAACCTCCAATTATATAATAAATAAGTCACAGGTCACAGGGATGTAATATTCAGCATAAGGAATATGGCCAAATATATTGCAATAATCCTATATGGGGTCAGATAGTTACTAAACTTAACCTGGTAATCATTTCACAATGTATGTAAATGCCAAATCCTTACATAGTACCCCTGAAACTAACATAATAGTGTATGTCAACTATATTTCAATAAAATAAATTAATTTTTTTAAAAAAAGAATCACATGGATAACATTTAAAAACAGATTCCGGGTCTCATGTGTTAATTTACTAAATCAGATTTTCAAAGGGAAAGTCCTGAGAATTCATATTTTCAACGAATATTTCTTTTGTTTGAGTAAGTCTGAGAAAGCTATTCTAACACAAAAGGCAATGCAGCTTTCGGAATTACTGTAATTAATGATCAAGTGTAGCTATAAGGGGGTCAGCCAATGCAGCTCCTCATTTATTCAGCAGTCCCTTATCTGAAAATGCCCAAATCTGTTCCATCTGCAGGGAAGAAAATGGGTAATTTCAAAGCATTTGCTACTTCATCGAATTACGGCTGGAACTCTCTCTCCTCCCTTGAAGCAGCACGTAATTTCCACGGCTGGAAAGTAGCACCACAGTCCTCGTTAAATTGTCCAGTGCTCAACTGAGACAGCAAACCTCTTCAGATTCTAAATTGCCACATTATTTTTTCAAAAATAAATAAAACCCTTTCCAGGAACAAAAAAGACTTCGCAAAATTGTGTTCAACCACTAGAGCAAATAGCCTTGCCTTCACCAGGAGGATTTCTTTTTTTCCTCCTAGAATGAAATATTTTTCTTTTTTTTCTCTTCTCCACTTACATGAAGCTCAGGGTAGGCACAAAAGAGGAAATCAAAGTCTAAAGACCTGGGCAAAATCATCACATTCTGTGGCTGTAAATATTTTGCTCATTGTAAAAGAAAAATTCTTAAATAATTTGTGGTTAGTTACATTTAACCAAAAGTACCAAGTACTAAAAAGAATAAATAGCATTCATAGCCAGGTAAAGCAAATCCCATCTTACTCAAATTCCACATTTCACACAATTTTAGAGGCGATATTTAAAGAAGGCATCTAGTTTATTTCATCAGTGGAAGCCTAATGTGTATTTTAATCTTTTTAAAAATTTTCGTAATTATTAAAGTATAACTGTCTACTGGAGAAAATATGAGAAAATCTACAAGAAAATAGAAGAAAAAAATCTGATATTTTACCATTCAGTGACAATCAATAACACATTGATTACTTGTATTTATATTTTAAAAAAGATTATTTTCAATGTGTTTTTTGACCTGCTTTTAAAATCTAAAACTATATCTTTAATGTTTTCTAGATTCTCTAAATATTATTCAAGACCATTATTTTTAACAACTGCATAATGTTCTATAATATGTTTTTATTATAATTAATTTAATTCTCCTCTGTTGAACATCATAGTTTTTCTGTTATATATGTTTTATAAATGGTATGGTTAATTTCCTTAATTATGTGAGTGTATACACATTATGTACTTGTATACATATATGTGTGTATGTGTAAATGATATATGTATATTAAAATTTTTCATCTTAAAAATAAACTTGCTGGGCTAAGACATAAATATTTTATGGACTGATATTACATGGTCTTAAATTGCATTTCAGGAAGGTTGTACCAAATTACTTTTCTAAGAGTAATACATGAGAATGCAAATTTGACCATAATCTGGTCCATTCCAAATTTGCTAATAGGATGAGAACATAATGAAGATTCAGGCATGTGCTGTGTCTCAATTGGAGATTCATAAACTATAAAACAACATGCATGTTTTGTTTGTGTGACCATTTTTCAGGTAGAGAAAACACAAAGCCAAAGCCATGGGGTCTACAGAGTTTTGTCTTGCTCTAAATTACTAATTGTCCTCTCCACTTTTGCCTCTGCTCATCATCCTTGTCTGTTGTTAAAGGTTAGGCAACCAGCACTGATCATTTTTGACAGTAAACCCACTGGACCTCAGAAATACCTGGGACAAATATTTAAAGGTAATATAAAAATAATGACTTAATTTCCACTTTGTTTTTGTTACTATGCTAACAAACTTCTTGAGCAAAACCCAGTGATGTTATCTTTTCAAAATTTTGATAAAAATGTATACAGTCATTTTCAAAGAGGCTGGAAAATTTGCACTAGAAACAAACTGGCAGTAGATTGTACCGCATTTCTGCTAACATCATAAGAGGCTGTGCATAATTTATAAGAAACTAATTTAGTCTTGAGCATAAATTTTCTGGTGGTGGGGAAAAGCTCTTTATTATGCATGTTTCATGATTTACCTTTTCCTCCTTTCCCTGATGAAATATACAATTGCTGTACTTCCATACGTTAACTTCTGACCGAATAGATTACGGACCAGTAGGGACCACTTGTGAAGGTTTCTAGACACGTGCTTGTTACAGCACATAACAATATTATAAGAATATAATGATAAGAACATTTTATTTATAATCCAATGAAAACTTGGATTAACATTATAAACTTCTCTCTTAGGCACCTCACTTTACAATCTAATAAAATCCCATTCATTCGACAGATACCATTTTGGGGACTGAGCCTGCAAGAAGCGTTTTTGTCTTTTAGATTAAAAATATATGTTTCCAAGAGCAAAACTATATATTTTGAACCATATATAAAATTCCATTTCTCTGGCCTCACTCTGAGATATTTTCTTAGCTGCACAGACACTGAGATCTTTGTAAGAATTAGTTGGCAATGTCACTTTGCATGCCCCTGTTTCTGTCACCTTAAATCTCCCTTGATCAAGTACTCAGCATATCCCAGGGATAACTGCATGGCATCCGAGGATAGGCCTGATATAAAAGAAAAGATTATCATGCTAAGTGAAGTAAGTCAGACAGAGAAAGACAAATATCATATGATACCACTCATATATGGAATCTAATTTTTAAAAGGTTATATAAATGAACTTATTTACAAAACAGAAAAAGACTCACAGATTTTGAAAACAAACTTATGGATACCAAAGGGGAAATGTGGGAGGGGAAGGATAAATTAGGAGCTTGGGATTAATATACACACACCCTACTATATACAAAATAGATAACCAACAAGGACCTACTGTATAGCACAGGGAACTCTACTCAATATTCTGTAATAGACTATATGGGAAAAGAATCTGAAAAAGAGTGGATATATATATATGTATAACTGAATCACTTTGCTGTACACCTGAAACTAACACAACATCATAAATCAACTATACTCCAATAAAATTTTTTTAAAATTCTTGCTTCTCAGGGAAAGTTTCCAGTCTTCTGTCCCCCTAATTGAAATCCCATCATCCAGTATTCATAAATGGTCATAAAGGAGTGCCGATTTTGAATGCACTAGGGTGGTTTTGGAGCATGGAACATTCCCAGAAATGAGGACAGCTAAATGGAGTTATGCCAGGAAAACAAGAAGACACTCAAAGTTGGGGGAAGCAGACAAAAAAGCAGCTGTGGCATGAAGCATAAATCTAGAGTGTCTTAGCTGTGGCTCTTTATAGCTGTTTGATCTTAGATGAAACACCAGTGTTGCCATGATCCCATCTGGAAGGCTGAAAATACCTAACTTGGGAGTTTGCTGGGATCACTGTATCAAAAATACAGGTAAAAATCAGTTGTAAACTACAGATCAACATACATAGATTAAAATATTATTTTTCCAAGTAGGGAGATGGAAATGCATACGGTGATTTAAAGAGGAAGCCTGACATGGTTTGTCTTTCTCACAATATTGCCCAGTTTTATTTATTTATTTATTTAACCAAAAAAACTGCATTTGAAATATATGTCTTGTCATCTTGGAGTCAACATATTTAGAGGTTAAAGACTCTTAAAAGTAGAAAGGAAAACAGGGGTTTCTGTAAAATTAAATTTCTAAGTTCAGTTATGCCCCATGATTTACTTTTTATCTCTTTCGGTTACACTTAATAATTGCTCAGTAAAGCAAAAATAATCAACACCCCACAGAAATGAATTTTTTGGAATTTTTGCAGTGACTTGGTATAGAAAGAGAACAGAAGACATTGTAAATAATATGAGCATTTTACTGCACAGCATATGGTGTGTGCTTAATTTAATAAATCGATGTGTGCTGATTTGTAATTTAAGGTATTCAGGTAGTGAAAGATAAGGGCTTATTCTAAACAAAATCATAATTTATAATCGTGCACAATTTAAATAAATTTATCTTGACAAATAGGGGGTTGGATGGGACCATGTCCATTTGGGGACTGTTCATTTTTCCATGTTGCTAATTGAGCCTGTCACAGCTTAGAACCATACAAAACACGCTGCAACTTGGTCCCAGGAAAGATTTAGGGAGCAGGAAACAGCTGCGGTTGTAATGTGTATTTACAGAGGTTTTCAGAAGTTTCCCCAAGCTGAGCTCTTCTTTTCAGTGGCCCATGGGAGGCGGAGGACACGCACAAGTGGAGCCTATGGTGCAGGACCTGCTGAGGATTCTTAGGGCATGTTTGTGAAAACTCTGCGTCTTAGGTCAGCTGCAGCTGTCCACTGGTTTGTCTTGCCAAGCAGCTCTAAGAACATGCTAGCTGCACTGTTAACACCTGACTATTCCCCTTCAATCAACAGGTGATGCTTCTGAAAAGAAACATGCCAGATAATTAGCATATTTCGTATATAACATGAAATGAATGAAAAAGGGAACTCGCATTGTAGTCATTCTCATTCCTGATGCAGGATGTGAGCTGTGTAAAAAGATGTTATTCATCAAAGTAGAAGAACAGACTATCAAAGTTACCCAAAGAGACAGAGAGAGAACGGGTTCTTAACTTATTCAAGAAGAGAAACAAATCTCTAGGCCAAAGGTATATCTGAAGTATAGAAACAAAACCCATTCGAACTTTGAGTGTTTCTATGACTTCATGCTTCCTCTAAATTATTCCAAATTTGATTCATGTGTGTGCATTTTCAGTAACCCTATCGCCCATAACAGATTTAATCAGGGTTTTATATATGTTAAGAACAAAATGGGACAAACACATATTTGTTTCTCTTTTGAAAAAGTTAATTCTATGCCATTTTTTTTAAATACAGAAATTTATTCCTAAATGTTCAGTGTAATTGCTGGCTTCTCATCAAGGCCATTTCACCATTAGTATATACTAGTTTCTTTGGACAGCAATAAATTTGAGAAAAGACAAAAAACTAATATACTTCTATACCTCAACTCCCAAATACATGTTCCCAAATATTTTTGGCAGCATGTATTTTTTTCTGATAAATAAAACTATATATATATATAGAGAGAGAGTTGAAAGCTAGATCTTAAATTAGGCCTGTAGGCTTTATTCTCCTGAATAGGTATTTAAATTATTACTAACTATCCAAGATACATAATTTTTATTTTCCTTCTATATTAGTTATCTAGTGTTTCATCAAACATTTCCATAAGTTTAGTGGCTTAAAACAGTAAACATGTATTAACTCACATGCCCTGTGGGTCTGGAGTCCAGTCTGGGCTTAGTAAATTTCCTGCTTCAGGATATCAGGAACCCACAATCAAGAAATTGCCCAGTGCTGGGTCTAGGCTTCCAAGCTCACCTGGTATTTAAGACTGAGTTCCCTGCGGACATAATGCCACCCTCAAGTTTCTTGAAAGGGCAGCTCCCACCATGGTAGCCCTTTTCCTTAATCCAGCAAGGAGAGAGTCTTCAAGCAAGAGGAAGATACCAAAGGTAATCACGGAAGTGACCTTGTCATGCTGTTTGTTAGAAGGAAGTCACAAATCTCTCCCATACTCAAGGGGAGGGGATTACACAAGAGCTTGAATACTTGGACGTGAGCATCATAGGGCTATCCTAGAATAACACAATTTCCATGGTCTAAATTTTAAGTAAACTTAATGACAAGGATTGTGACATCATTTCTTAAAGTCTTGTCAGTACTCGAAGTGAATATTCAATCTTAATTGATTTTGGAAGAATTGTATGGGGATCTCACATAGTCATGAGGCTCATTGTTTATTTTTTGCTCATTGGTCCATACCCATTTCCTACCAAATATTCTGGTTTAGAATTCATTCATGCTCACATATCTTGTTCTGACTTTTTTCCTTAATGTTTTAAGCACAAGTGCTTTCTGGTTCATTCTTCTTGCTTCATTCATTACTATTATTTTGCCTAAACCCCATAGGACAAGTTTAAGTATAATCAAAGTTTAAGAAATAATTGTTGTTTTTTCCCTAAAGCAGCCCTTAATGAAGAAAGAATGTGGCTTCCTGAAATATTTGGAGGATATTTATAGTTTGATTCATAAGACAAAAAAGACAATTGATTTAGTAGCCTCATTTTTGAAATAAATTTAATTTTCGGTATATACGATCTGCATAGGCATTCAAACTACTCAACATGCATTACTCAATTAGATAATTGCACATATTTAGAAGAGGAATATATCCAACTAAAGAGGAAGTTAAATGTACATAATTATGCTAGAAAATGAAAAGGAAAGATACAACCGCACGTCAGACAGAGAGCCAAGTAAAGTATTCTGAGGGACAGGAGCCCCAAGTTGGAACTGCAGCTCCAGCTTTAGCATTTGGTGTGATCTCGGAGAAGTCACTTAATTTCTCCCAACATGTCTCGTCCCATCTGTGTCACGAGGGACTGAAGGCTAGAGATTTCCCTGGTCCCTCCTGGTACAGTCTCTGTGCCTGTCTTGGAGCCCCAGATTAGAGCTGTGACCACATCCCCTTCCAGGTACCTGCTCCAGGTGCTCCATCAGCCACATCTCCATGCACTGCAGTGTGGACACGCCCACTCTGAAGAGATACTGCAGATTCCTTTTGTGAAGACTCTCCTACTCCTGTTGCACCTCAACTAGGGGTCTGTATTTATCCATTGGTGTTGTTTCAGTGGCATCTAGTGGGACAACTTTCTTTTTTTATTGAAATATAGCTTATTTATAGTACTATATTAGTTTCAGGTGTACAGCATAGTAATTCAGTATTTTTGCAGATTATACTCCATTATAGATTGTTACAAGATAATGGCCAAAATTCCCAGTGCTGTATAATATATCTTTGTTGCTTCTCTATTTTATACATATTAATTTGTATTTGTTAATCTCATAGCCCTATTTTGCCCCCTCGCTCCCTGTTGATAACCATGTTTGTTTTCTGTATCTATGAGTTTTTTCTTGTTTTGCATATATATTCATTTGTATTACTTTTTAGATTCCACATTTAGGTGATATCATACAGTATTTGTCTTTCTCTGTTTGACTTATTTCACTAAGCATAATATTCTCTAGGTCCATCCACGTTGCTGCAAATGGCAAAATTTCATTCTTTTTTACTGCTAATATTCTATATATATATATATATATGATAAAATGTATATATACACCACATCCTCATAATCCAATCATCTGTTGATGAGCACTTGGATTGCTTCTGTACTTTTTGACTTTCTTATCACCCAGTCTGCAAAGATTGTCATTTGTTTGGCTCTGTTAGCTCTGTAAAACGTTCTCCATTTCTTACCAATCCACTTTATGATGAGAAGGCCCTGTTAATTTTTCAAAATGGGATGAGCTATTTGCACTTCATTTATAAATACTGTTTTGTTTTGTTTTCCCGTTCCTGATGGTTGATTTTAGAAGAAACCTTTTGGTAAAAGGACCATGGGAACAGAAAGTTAAGACCAGAAGGCTGTTATCAAAGAAAATACAGGGATGTATTTTGGTACTCTATGCTAAGTTTGAGCTGTTTTGTCATTTTTTCTTCAGTTCCAATCAAAAGAGAAAATTTTAACATCTAGTTCTATTTCTAGTGACAAGCATGTGGGCAATTACACTTTAAAACTGATGATGTTAACACTATTCTTAAAATGCTCTTTCAAAGGTAGATTAAGAACATTAGAACAGGCACAAACCTCTTACATAGCTTCATCCACCAGAGGGCAGACAGAAGAAGCAAGAAGAACTACAATTCTGCAGCCTGTGGAATGAAAACCACATTCACAGAAAGGTAGACAAATTGAAAGGGCAGAGGGGTATGTACCAGATGAAGGAACAAGAAAAAAGCCCAGAAAAAGAACTAATGAAGTGGAAATAGGCAACCTTCCAGAAAAAGACCTCAGAATAATGATAGTGAAGATGATCCAGGGCCTCAGAAAAAGAATGGAGGCAAATATCGAGAAGATGCAAGAAATGTTTAACAAAGACCTGGAAGAATTAAAGAACAAACAAACAGAGATGAACAATACAATAACTGAAAGGGACAGAAAACTAGAAGGGATCAAACAGAATAACTGAGGCAGAAAAACGGATAAGTGACCTGGAAGACAGAATGGTGGAATTCACTGCCATGGAATAAAAAATAAAGAAAAAAGAATGAAAAGAAATGAAGACAGCCTAAGAGACCTCTGAGACAACACTGAGTGCACCAACATTCACATTATAGGGGTCCCAGAAGGAGAAGAGAGAGAAAAAGGAACCAAGAAAATATTTGATATCTATGAGACTACATATCAATTAGAGGAACAAATCTGTATAAAATACAAACACATGGAGGCTGAACAATATACTACTTAATAACCAAGGGATCACTGAAGAAATCAAAGAGGAAATCAAAAGATACCCAGAAACAAATGACAATGAAAACAGGACGACCCAAAACCTATGGGATGCAGCAAAAGCAGTTCTAAGAGGGACGCTTATAGCAATACAATCCTACCTCAAGGAACAATAAACATCTCAAATAAACAACCTAACCTTACACATAAAGCAATTAGAGAAAGAAGAACAAAAACCCTCAAAGTTAGCAGAAGGAAAGAAATCATAAAGATCAGATCAGAAATAAATGAACAAGAAATGAAGGAAACGATAGCAAAGATCAATAAAACTAACAGCTGGTTCTTTGAGAAGATAAACAAAATTGATAAACCATTAGCCAGACTCATCAAGAAAAAAAGGGAGAAGGCTCAAATCAATAGAATTAGAAATGAAAAAGGAGAAGTAACAACTGACACTGCAGAAATACAAAGGTTCATGAGAGATTACTACAAGCTACTCTATGCCAATAAAATGGACAACCTGGAAGAAATGGACAAATTCTTAGAAAAGCACAACCTTCTGAGACTGAACCAGGAAGAAATAGAAAATATAAACAGACCAATCACAAGCCCTGAAATTGAGACTGTGACTAAAAATCTTCCAACAAACAAAAGCCCAGGACCAGATGCCTTCACAGGTGAATTCTATCAAACATTGAGAGAAGAGCTAACACCTATACTTCTCAAACGCTTCCAAAATATAGCAAAGGGAGGAACACTCCCAAACTCATTCTATGAGGCCACCATCACCCTGATACTAAAACCTTTGCACAGCAAAGGAAATAAGACGAAAAGACAACCCTCAGAATGGGAGAAAATATTTGCAAACGAATCAACAAACAAAGGATTAATCTCCAAAATATATGAACAGTTCATGCAGCTCAATATTTAAAAAAAACAAACAACCCAATCAAAAACTGGGCAGAAGACCTAAGTAGACATTTCTCCAAAGAAGACATACAGGGGCTTCCCTGGTGGCGCAGTGGTTGGGAGTCCACCTGCCGGTGTGGGGGACATGGGTTTGTGCCCCGGTCCGGGAGGATCCCACATGCCGTGGAGCGGCTGGGCCTGTGGGCCATGGCCGCTGGGCCTGCGCTCCGCAATGGGAGAGGCCACAGCAGTGAGAGGCCCGCATAACGCAAAAAAAAAAAAAAAAGAACACATACAGATGGCCAAGAGGCACATGAAAAGCTGCTCAACATCACTAATTATTAGAGAAATGCAAATCAAAACTACAATGAGGTATCACCTCACACCAGTTAGAATGGGCTTCATCAGAAAATCTACAAACAACAAATGCTGGAGAGGGTGTGGAGAAAAGGGAACCCTCTCGCACTCTTGGTGGGAATGTAAATAGATACAGCCACTATGGAGAAGGGTATGCTGGTTCCTTAAAAACTAAAAATAGAATTACCATATGACCAAGCAATCCCACTACTTGGCATATACCCAGAGAAAACCGTAATTCAAAAAGACACACGCACTCCAGTGTTCATTGCAGCACTGTTTACAATAGCCAGGTCATGGAAGGAACCGAAATGCCCATCAACAGACGAATGGAAGAAGAAGATGTGGTACATATATACAATGGAATATCACTAAGCCATAAAAAGGAATGAAACTGGGTCATTTGTAGAGACGTGGATGGACCTAGAGACTGTCATACAGAGTGAAGTAAGTCAGAAAGAGAAAAACAAATATCATATATTAATGCATATATGTGGAATCTATAAAACTTGTACAGATGAATCAGTTTGCCAGGCAGAAACAGAGACACAGATGTAGAAAACGTATGGATACCAAGGGGGAAAAGTGGAGGGGGAGGTGGTGGTGGTGGGATGAATTGGGAGATTGGGATTTACATGTATACCCTAATATGTATAAAATACATAATTAATAAGAACCTGCTGTATATATAAAAAATGAACATTAGAAGGCTTATTATTCTCTATAGCTCCTCTCTTCTCAAAAATTTCATCTTCTGTAAAATAAAAATAGAATCAAACTTTAATTAAAGTGATGAAAAATGTATGATATTTATATATTAATGATGAGTTATGAATAAAGTAAAGAAGAATCTAGGATAAAGAAAAAACTGAAAAAAGACACATTTAAAATTTAATATTTCTGGAAACAACTTAGCAGCAGAATTTCGCTTAGAAAGCTTCTCTTTTGACTATAAATAAGCACCTTTAATAATTTTATCTTCTCTTTTGGAGCTAGTGATCATTTATTTTATAATTTTTCTATTGACAATAGTGGGTTTATATAGTTACAAGCACACATATTCATGGATTATGACTGAAAGAAACTGCTCTAATTATTCAACACACCAGTAACCTAAGTCTTTTATAGATAGTGTGTCTATATGTAAGACACAATTTTCTGAATATTTCAAGATGCATCTTTCTTCCTACCCACCTGCTACTCCCCCCGCCACACACACATGCAAACAGATATACCTCGTAACATTTACCCCCAAGGGTGAGAGGTATCACGTTGGTGGAGTCATGGCCCCCAAAATTGGCATTTTGATGTTAGACACCTATGTTTAATGTTAATGCCAAAAAAATATATAGAATACTGGTCATGGAATATTTTCATGACTTTTTGTAAGAAAATGTTACTCATATATTTTTTTTTTTTTTCTTTTTTGCGGTACGCGGGCCTCTCAGTGTTGTGGCCTCTCTCATTGCGGAGCACAGGCTCTGGACGCACAGGCTCAGCGGCCATGGCTCACGGGCCCAGCCGCTCCGCGGCATGTGGGATCTTCCCGGACCGGGGCACGAACCCGCATCCCCTGCACCGGCAGGCGGACTCTCAACCACTGCGCCACCAGGGAAGCCCTGTTACTCATATCTTAAAGTTAAACATTTAGAACATTTATATTTTGAAATACAGTACCACATCAGAATTAAGTAAGCGCAGAATCGTGTGCAGTGTTTTGTTGTTGTTCTCAGGACTACTATTTATGACTTGGTTCTCTGGAGGGCCTACTTCACGGATGAGTACGTGGCTATTCCTTCTGACAAAAATGTTGTGTCTCTGTCAGCCTTCAGTATCATTACTAAGATTATTTATAGTGTTTATGTCTAAAAGTCAAAACCTCTCATCTAACAGGAAGAAAGCCAAAGGCCAGTTTGAAGGACAGAACTTCTACCCCACAAATCAATGTGCACGTGTGGCAGTTTATTTAGCTGGTGTTATGAATTATATCAATTCATCAGTCTATTCTTAGGGTCTATCTATTCCATAGAGTGAGAATTTTGTGAGTGAATGAACAGAGACAGCAGAGCAAGAGATCAGGCAAAGACCTGAGACTGTCATTTGAAGGAACTCTGTTATATAAGCCTTAAGGTAGAAAGCTTGTAGTGAGATGTGAGATACAATTAATTTTTTTCTTCTTTTCTCTAACTTGATGTTACTGTACTTGCCACTCTTTCAAACTAGCAATTATTTTACAAGGAGTTGAAAAGAAAAAATATATTATTTAATACAATGTTTCACCTTCAGGAGATGAAGCAAGGTGAATACAATTTAAAAGTAAAAGCGTAGGCTTCTTCTTTGGCTTAAGATCAACATAAGCATGAGAATGGAGCCTACTAATTATGAACTTTTTCATCATGTAGTAATCATTTCTATGTTTTCTGTGTCACAGTGTTTCAGGAGATGGTGCCACGTGGTAGGTAAATGAAGGAACTGATGAAAGAAAGATTTGACTGTCAGGCCCCTGGATGAAAAATCAGTAAAGTGCTTATTAGTATAGTTGGTAAGAGTAAAAATGTTGAGCCAGAATTTCTACGTTAGATTTAGCCTAATAGTGATGAAAAACATTTCACAAAGGGACGTAATTACTAAAAAATAATGTATGTATGTATATTAATAAAATAAAATGTATAAAAATAAAAATAATGTATGTATGTATATTAATGTATGTGTATACATACACTATATAAGTTAGCAGTAATTCAAGAAAAAAAACATGCTTTTTTTCAACTGCATGTCTATACTGATAAAATGTGGTGAAATACTAAAAGTTTCGTAGCATTTTTGTATATTACATATGAAAATAATTTTAATGTGCGTCTTTCTGTTCCTTTAATCTTGCTAATAATAAAGATCAATTTTAATTTACTGTTTATATTCACACCATATAGGGATTAGGGGATCTTTGAATAATCATAAATGCCAAACATTTTGCCTGGTACTTAATAAATTATCTCTTTTAATCAAACTACAATGCTGGGAGGTATGTGCTATTATCCCTATTTTACAGATAAGAAACTAATGTATGATAAAATAAGGTATCTTGTCCAAGACCTATGTGCCTGGGGACAAGTTCTCAGAGCAATTTGATTCAGAAAATGATGCTCTTTCCATCATAACTCAGTGTGTCACCCACCTCATTTTCCACTACTTGTGCAAGAAATGCTTGTTATACAGAATTATCCTTTAGATGTTAAGACTTATTTTTAGAGCATCCATAAAGACTTGCTTTACCTTTGTCTTCACATTTTGCATTTAAAAATTTATTTATTTATTTTTTAAATAATATCCTATATTTTTGTCCATTATCATTTATAAAATTTATATATATTATTCATATATGGGGTGTGTGTGTGTGTGTGTATATATATACATATGTGTGTGTGATCAGAATTTTTTGGAGTAAGAAAAACGTTTGCTGTAATAAATGGAGGGCAGTTTATTTTATGACAGTGAAAAAGCTCCACAGGTTGTTTTTTCTTGTTGTTGTTTGTTTGTTTTGTTTTATTTGTTTGTTTTTCCTAGGAGCTCACATGCTCAGAGGTGAATACAAAGCCTTTTCTCCCCAACCACTGTTACTATAGTTTCCCTTTCTCTTCCTCTATGCTAGATCATGATTTTGATTTTTATTTGATTAGACTTTTTATATACATGAATTACTGTAACTTGCCTCTTCTGTTTTTAGGGGAAAATGTAATACAATTATATTTTCTTAAAGAGCAGCTCTGAAGTTCATTTGCTGCATGATCTAAGTCGGGTTTCTCTACCTCTCCTCCTCAACAAGTAATCATCTTTTAATCGATGGCTATTCCAGTAGAAAAATAAATAATTATTCTATAATTTTTTACTCCTGAAAACTTAGGGCAGATTCCACCCGGGAAGACATTGTTGTAAATCATCTCTCATGTGTGTAAACCTGAATTTATCCTCCCAGAGAAGACAGTACATTAGAATGGGCTACTGGGTCCTCTCCCTAATGCAACTTTGGAGTGTCATATAAAGTCTAGAAAATTCTCAGAGAACATCCTGGGAGAAAGAAGACACTAGTATCTGGTGTTTGAGAGATGGATACAAATCATATCCAAATGGAATGAGGCTGGGGTCCCTCTGAAGAGACAGGTTGCATTGTCGATTCTGACTTGCAAACTTTTTCTTCCTCACTTTACCCTGGCACATCACTCCCTGCACTGTCAGGATTGCAAAGAAGCACAAGGGCATCACTGGTCAGGCTCAGAAGGGTAACATCCAGGTACCATACAGATATGCCTGGAATTGGTACACCAGCCCAGCCAAAAGCAGGGTTTTTTTCCCCACTTCCCTGTCACAACCAAGGACTAGGGTGTTACAGTCCGGGGAGAATCAACTGCACAGGGCGGTGCAGGGCTGGGGGAAATGAAGGCTCCATCCTGGAAGTGTCACCTCGTGGAGGCCCAGCACATCCCATGGTCTAGTCTAAGGTGTGACAGTGGTGGTTTTCCATTATGAAGAAGATGTCACCATTAACTTGAACTGACTAGATGGTGTACAAACCAGGGTTTGGAATCCTGGTGTTAATTCTCTCTCCCATCTCCCAACAGTCCACCAAAACCAGCCATGGCAACAAGTAACCTCAAAGAAACAAGTAGGTGTCTAAGGATAAGCATTCCAAAAAAAAAAGAAAAAAGAAAGAAACCTCCAAATAAATCTAAATCTAAGCATTTACAGTTTAATACAAACAAAGATAAATCAGAATTAATGGAACAGCAGAATAAGAATTTATAAGAAGCATAATAACTGTCTCTGAAGTGATAAAGAAGGATATTATATCATTTGTCAAAAACAAGCCAGGATATGAAAAATAAAATCAGGAATTTGATAAAAGTGAATAATAATAGAACATATTCCATTATTATTAAAAATTAATTATGTAGCAATTTTATTTATTAAATTTATTAATTACATTAATATAATATTTATATTGTACAGCTATTAATTATTGATAATATTGAAATCTTTTTATCTTAAATAGTAATCTGAAATAATATATCAATATTGTATTATATATAGAATATATTTATATATTATGTAAGATTATTAGTATTTTATGTTCTAATAATGTAGTAATATATGTAATATATTATAATATATTATAATTAACATAAGTATAATTAATATATTATAACATATATAATATGTTATATGGGATCCATTTATACATTTATACAATTCATTCAGTGAACTAATTTTAACCTGTTAAATATTTATGTAAGCAAACCAAAAATTATGTTCAGTAAGCCTTTCCTACACCAATTTAATAGTCCCAATGGCATAGACCAAGAATTTGGATGATAAGTATTATGCTTCTAAATATTACTGCACTGTGCATAACCTTGTAAATACACAAAAATAAAAATTCATGTTTAGGATCCCAAGATTAAGAATAAATGTAGAATTAATTTACATTCAATGGTTTCAATTGCATAATAGCCTCCTTTACATTTTGAAACCCAAGGTAGAAACTAACCAAGAGCTTAACATTCTTCAAAGCAACCATGATTGCAACTTTCTTTCAGTCTTTTTAACTTGAGACTTATAGTTCAAATATAATTTAATTAAGGTGGAATTAAAGTATCTCAGGCTTATAATAATTTT
Source organism: Monodon monoceros (assembly GCF_005190385.1). Taxonomy (NCBI): domain Eukaryota; kingdom Metazoa; phylum Chordata; class Mammalia; order Artiodactyla; family Monodontidae; genus Monodon; species Monodon monoceros. The sequence continues at coordinate 8,645,586 of NW_021703765.1, read as the reverse complement.
ATTTTATTTTATGAGTGGAACCAGCAGTGCATTAAAAATATGTAATTCATCATGAACAAGAAGGATTTCTCAAAGGATTGAAAGGATTGTTCAACAAGAAGAATCTGTAAATGTAATGGCCACATTAGCAAACTAGAGGAGAAAAACGATTATTACAGTAGATGCAAATGTTAAATTTATGTTGCCCGTTCCTATTAAAACTCAGAAAATTAGAAATGGGGGTATGTCCCAAACTTGATAAATCTTGTTCCTAATTTTTTAAACATTAGATATATTCTCTTTAATTTGGGTGTAAGTCAAAATACCTATTTTAATCACTGTAACTATTTAATACAGACCTGGAGATCTCTCCTAATATGGTAAGATCTGGGGAAATAATACTCAAAGGAAAAACTTAAATAATCCCATTATTTGCAGAAAAATTACTCACCCCCATAAAAAACTCAAGAGAATCACCTAAAAAAAATTTTAAGACTATAAGAAAGTTTATCAAAGTTAATACAAACAATACCAAATTTTAAAATAAATAGCATGTCTCCACTTCAGATTAATCAACAGGAAAATGATAAATAATAAAATATTCAGATAATATGCAATTTAATCAAATAATTTGATAACAATTTCATTACCAAATAAAAAATAAAATATTCAGATAATATGCAAAATCACTACAAATGATGTATTCTAAGTATAATACCCTTTTGACATCTTTATTCTTTATATTACCTCTGGTGACATCCCTATATGTGTTTACTTCCTATTTTTTAAAAAAAATTATAAGAGTTTTTAAAAGTTCTCTGTTCAAGTAACTGGGTTGTGTTAACAAGTGCCCCTGCTCCCCTCACCGTTTCCTGTTATTAATTGTGAGTAGTGAGTGGATCATCATGAAGTGTCTCCATATTTGGGTCAAACGGCATCCAGGAAAGGGAATTGTTTCCTAGCTTCCTCATGTAAACCTAACTACTATCTTGCCACCTGTCCATAGAGAAAAAAATAGCAGCAGTATTAACATAACATGCATTTTATGTTTTTCTGTGTGGAGAATACTGGAGTATGGTAAGATTGCAATATTTGGGTTTAAGTTTAGAGGACATTTCAGTTATATGCAGGGGTGTAGGTGTTTGTGTGTGTGTGTGTGTGTGTGTGTGTATGTGTGTGTGTGTGTTGAAAAGACAAGGAAAGAGATGATGGTGGCATTGGGTGTTGAGATGTACCACATTAACAATGTGCCTTCTGCTAGTTCGGGTACTTGAGCCTGGGAATTATTTTAGGATTTGAGCAATCAAGTCCCTGTTCTGCAGAGTTAGAATTTTTCTAGCACTAAACCTTCATATTACTAAATGTATACGTGATAAATACATATATACTTAATCTTATTATGTGTTGCCTGTTAAATTTAGTTTGAGGTCTTCTTTTGCTTGTAATTGAAGCTGCAGCCACCTGGAAGAAGCTCTTCTCATGATGATGATAGAGGTGCAAAAGGACAAACAGGGGAGGTAGGATTTAAACTGAGATATGAGAATGCGTAAGCAAGGGAGAAAGCATCTCACAAAACACATTCACATGTATGTGCAGTTATTACAAAAGTTCTATGAAGTCAGGGTATGTATGATTAATCTGATTTTACATATGTAGAAAAAAATACTTAGAAAGAATGAGTGACTTCCTAATATCACAAAATAAGTGAATAGTATATGTAGGAGTAATTTCAGGGTTTTTTTTCTGGAAGGTGAATGATGAAGTGGGACAAATTCTTTCTAAGTTTTTCATAGTACTTTATTATTTAACTTCAATCTCTTTTACAAACACACACACAAATCACTAAATAATTTGAAACTGAAATAATCTGCTTTTCTTTAGGCTTCCTAAATGTTTTCAATAAAAAGAAAATGTTTCACCTGGTATGACAGACCAAAAGTGTGTATGAGTTGTAAAGTTACTAGAATACATTAGAGAAGAAATTCAGAATTAAATGATTAACTCTCAAGGGTTACAGCACAATGCCTACTATAGCTCAAGCCATTGGTAGGTGGCCTATCTGGAAGTAAGAGCACATCCTTTAGCAAATGCATTTGCATGGAATTCTCATCTCCTCTTACCCTGAAGCATAAGTTGAATTTATTTCTAGAAAACAGATATTGAGATGATTTGCCCTGTTTCAGGTGGATTGAGAAATAGATTAGATTTTATTGGCTTCATCCAAAATAACCTGAATCTTGATGATGAAAAAGTTTGTTACAGCATCTAAAGTACTAATATTACCTATCTAAAAACATTAAGAATGTTAAAGAACAAGAAAAATGAAGAAATCACCTTTTTATGAAGCTGTAAGTTCAAAAAAATTTTTGCATGTGTTCTGTGCTACAACTGAAACACTATTAAAATACTACCTTCAAGGGCCGGTTTTTATCGCTTCATTATTAGTATTCCAATTTAAGATAATTATGCATGACTACATCCCAGTGTAGTCCATTTCTGAAGCTGTGCTTTATAATTTCCTTTACTCTCACCCTATTGTACCTGATGTTTGTTTGTTCCTACCTCAGCTTTGTGCTTTGGGCAATCAATCATGTACAAATGAGTGCTAAAATACTACAACTCCATTTATCAGCCTTAAAAAAAAAGCAGCCATGACTTCAAATTTTTGTTACTTTCAGTCTATCATTAATTACCTTGCATTTAATGTTTTATGCATACCTCTCACCTTCATGCCAAACAATAAAGGACAGGGAGACTAAAGAAGACTTCCTTCACAGGTTGATTAAATGTTTCCTATCCGCATGTTTTATACCGATATGTACATGTAAATTTTATGTGTGGTATACCATAAAAAGCATACATTTCTTGCAGTCTGAGCTTACAAATACGTATTTATGAAAACTTACACATCGCATGATTTTTCAGGAACTCAGTCACTCTCTGTCAAAGCTCAGTGCATTTATTTCTAAAATGAGGATACTAATCCCTGAATACATCATCAAATGATTATGTGCAAATGGCTTGATATAAAACATATCAAAACCCTTAGTAACTTAAAAACCCTCTATCTATCTGTCTATCTACCTATTAAAATAAGCCCACCGTATATTATTTGCTTGAGGACAGTGTCTTTCTTCCTCTTGTATTTTTCCCGTTGTTTTGTACAGTGCCTAACACAGACCAGCATGATGAACAAGCTTTGTCCTCAAGTCTACCGTCTTTACACAGACTTTTACATTTGCTTGGCTTGTTCTTTCTCCCCAGATCTCACTTGGCTATACTTACTCAGCTCAGAATTCATTCCTTTGGGCAGCCACCCTGGATTCACAAGGGCTCACTGATACCCAGTGTCATGATACTCTAATTGCCCTCGTGATACCTATCAGAGTTAGAATCAATAAAATCCTTGTGCAATTATGTATTGACACCTTTTTGCACTCACATATACAGTTCATAAAGGACTTTATAACTGCCAGCTCTCTCAACTTAACATGGTACCCTCCTGATATCTCCATTTGAGAAGATGCATCTTTTAAAAATAAGTACACAACCACGTTACAAAGCACAGGCATGAGATTCAGAAGGAAGGAATGCAGTGACTTCTGTTAGACTTGAACAACTTACACTCATGAAAGGACAAAACATTCCCTTTTTTTTTTTTCTTTCTAAATCAATCATCATTCAGAATAAGTGACTGGAGCTTTTTGAAACGTATCTGCATTGTCTGTGATAGATTTGTAGTAAACAGGAAGAGCCGACACAAGTGACAGATTTAAAACAAAAACTAAAATTGCTCATATTAGATGACTGTAAATGAATCCATGCAAAATGACTTCAGGGACTAACTATTCAGATCTGAATGACGAGAAGATTCATACCACCAAACACAGAAACAAGGACAGCGACAAAACTCTTAATATTCTGGGACAAAATGACTAATTTCTCATAGGTCTTTTATCTTTAAACCATCAAATTGCCTGAATGGATCTGAACAGTGAGAATAGTGAAAAAAAGTTACCATAGAGGAAAACATCTAATATCACATTTTGCCACAAAAACTATTTTAAATTTTGAAACTGTGTGTATTATTGTCTTAATAAACTAATAAAATATAATATCAATTTAAAAAGAGGAAAAGTAGAATTACTGTAGTAATATAGCAAATAACTCAATATCTAAAAGGAAGTAAAACATGGATAATTGATCCTTAATCCAACCAAACTGCTTATAGAGTTTGGACAGCACTGTGTGTGGTTCTGAAAATATTAGACAAGAAAACAATCTGAATTTTAAGCCTTTCTACTCCTTATAAAATCGTGGATATGCAATGTCTTTCTTTATTAAAATGAAGATCTCCCAAGCTAATTGTTAGTTAGGATTATGTCAGAAAAACAGAAGCCATTCTGGATATTCCCTGTAGAAAGGAATTCTGTACCAGAACTTGAGCCTTCTAGGACCACTGGAAGGCTTAGGAGCAAAGGTCAGATTGGGCTCTGATGACTATCTTAGCTGCCTAGAGCAACACAGATTCTGCTGACTCAAATCATGCCTTCTTCTATTTCTCCTAAATTCTGTGTAAATGTATCTTAATGGCAGAATCTAATCTAAACCATACAGGAAAAGGATCTTCTGAAATGCAAAAAAAACATAGGATGAAGTGGCATCAGTTCTAGACTGGTAAGAGAAATTATGATAAAATAGTATTTGACTATATCACCACATATATGTTAACACAGAGAAAATATAAAATAATATTAACATGGACTAGAAGGTATGTTATTTTTCATTCATTTACCATCTGTCACGTGTAAGTCTTGGGCTTGACACTGGAAATCAGTATTGAAAATACATAAAGTCACTGTGATGATACAGCTTCCTGTTCAGAGAGGAACCCAGTGATAATCACACAAATAAACACAAACTCCTAACCGTGATAAGTGGGACTGTCCTGCCGTCAGCATATTAAATGGGAGCCAAACTTTCTAAAGAGTCAGGAAAGACAATTATTCAACAATGGAGGCCAGCATTCAGTTAGTAATGTTATAGCACTAAAAGAAGGTTAAATAAAACCTAAGAAGCAAAAACAGGGGCGATAAAACTGTTGCCTAAAAATATAGTGGAACGATTTTATGAATAAAGCACATTCATCATGAATCACGTGATATAATGATGCTCATTGGTAGAACCAGTAAAAATTTAGAATTCTACATTTCAACACTTTCCCATCCCCCAGACTTTAAAGACTCTAACAAAACTGACAGTTCTAAGTTCTATACATGTACATCCTTGAAACGTCCACCTCACCCACCAGTGCAGAGGTCTTTGATTCAACATTTCAAGTTGTCTCAATGGAATCACTTTTAAGTGTCTTTGGTCTTTCTCTTTCTTTCTACTCTTGACAAAAAAATGCCCTTAGTGTAGCAATAGAAATGATGATGGTTATTATTTACTGACTACTAGCAATGAGTCATGCAATCTAAGTGCATAAATTCACAGAATCTTTGCAGCCACTTTTTGAGATAGGAATAAGTAGAAGAGAGACCTGAACGCAGGCAGCTTTCCTCTGGGATTCATCTGTATCCATCACTGCCATGCCGCATTACTCAGCCAGGAGCAGTGGGAACATAAACCATGTAGCTTCGAAACAAGTGAGGCTTCTGGGATCTCTTGATCCCAAAATTTATATAGTTAACTATGTTTAGGGTTTGTCATATGAAATACAGTAGTTATCTTGATGCCTTGGCTCTTAGACTAGTTACTACCCACTGAAAAGAAAAATTTGGACAGAGATTTTACATGTCTCTCATTCAATCCTTAAAGCTTCACCAGGTTGAAGAGATATGAAGACCTTTGATGAAACTGAAGGTCAATGATGTTGTTAGCCGTCTAAGATCAATGGCAGATATGGAATTCAAAATCATGAGTACTTGGTCCAACTCTTTTTTAAGGGTCGAGAAGACAGAAAAGTGTCTATATAAAAATGGTTACCAAAAGAAAGTAGTCAAGTTTAGCCCCAAGATACATAACCTTGTAGAATTTAGAATTTACTGTGAAACATTCAAAGAATACATTCTTCATGAAGCAGACCCCAGGGCACAGGTGTAAGGTGAAAAGTCAGTGAGCTCTGCTTTCCCGTTGCCCAGTTTCTCACAGGAGACAAACCTAGGTGGGAGGTAGGGAGATTCAGCCTCTGAAGGATGAGGCTATGCAGGTTATGGGAGACCCAAGTGGGCTTTTGTATTACTTTCCTACTACTGCTGCGACAAGATAGCACACACACACATCAGCTTAAAACAACACAAATTAATTTTCCAGTTATAGATCTTGGAAGTCCAAATGCAGTGTCCCTAGGCTTAGGTAAATGTGGGTGGCAGGGCTGGTTTCTTCAGGAAGCTCTAGGAGAGCATCTGTTTCCTTGCTTTTCCACCTTCCAGAGGCCACCTGCATTCCATGGCTCATGGCCCCTTTTCTGGCCTCACTCCAACATCTTGCTTCCTTCACACTATCTCCTAATACCAACTCTGATCTCCTGCCACCCTTATAAAGACTCTTGTGATGACCTCAGACCTTCCAGGATAATCTAGGATAATCTCCCCATCTGAAGATCCTTAATATGCAGAGTCTCTTTAGCCATAGAAGGTAACATTCACATGGTCCCAGGAATTAGGATATGGGAAACTTCAGGGAAATAGTATTCAATCTATGACAGGGTATTGAGCCTTTTAAACCCCCAGTCTTGTCAATTAAACCAGACATAATTTCTCAGTAGACCACTCGGGCTACATTTTCCTAAGGTTTCCTGGTGATGACTAAACATCACACATTCATGGAACATTGACAGTGGGACTCTTCCTCAGAGCAAGTATGCAGAGGCAGGAATTGCAATGATTCTCCCTTAGCAAGAAATAATCACGGCATCAGGGAGCTTGGGAGTCTCTTTGGGGCAAATTGGCAAGAACCTGCCCTGGGGTAGAGGCAGGCATGTGTGGAGCAATCAGGCTAATGTTGTGCTGCCCCTCACAGGGCAGCACCTGCAGAGACAAGGGTGCCCCCAGGCAAGCTCTCCATGTGAACTCAAGCACCATAGACTATGGGTTTTCCAGAAGGGCATAGGTTCCGAGGGGAAATTACCAAGAGACCCAGGTCTGTGTGAAAAGGTAAGGGCTTGCATCCAGCACAGTGAAGATTAAAATGAATATGACCTAAATCTTACCTTAAATTGATCTGCCCCCCAGACATTAAGGATACATAATAATTTGCAAAGCCACAAATGGAGGATTATCATTATTTCTGTCTATTTCATCAAGAGTCACTGCAGAAGAACTTTTTGACGTGGTGTATTTGTTCAAAAGCAAGGAAAAGTAAACAATCAGAGAGTACGTTGGAGAGAAATAACTGCTACTGAAATGCTTAAAGGCCTCTGTAAGGTGAAATGTCTTACACCATGCATGTATTAACACAGAAAATAAAATTCTTGGCATGAATCAGTTATTTATTCTTTCAGGTTCCAACAATCCATAAATTACTAGACCCTGGAATTGTCTTTGAAGCCATGGTTTCTCAATAGCAGCATTACTGACATTTTGGACCAGATAATTCTTTGTTGTGGGATGTGTCCTGTATACTCTAGGATGTTTAGCAGCATCGCTGGTCACTACCTGCTACATGCCATAGCACCCTTTTGTAGTGATAATCAAAACTGTCTCTGGACATTTACTTAATGTTCATTGCCAAATGTCCCTGGGAAAGCATTACACCCACCTCCTCATTGAGAACCACTGCATTTAGGCAACGAGCATTTAGCTTAAGTTCAACCTCATGGGTTAATCTCAGAATTGTGTAATGTAAGTAATGCAAGTAAAGACCTTATGTCTCCCAATATTATGTAACTACATAAAGAATATTATTTACCTTGAAAGATAAATCCAGATTAATATTTAAGTGTTAAAATCAACATTGATTTAGTTCAATTGTTTTAAGATGAATGTTACAAATGATACTTAGAAAATTTTATTAAAAGCAGAAGGATCATTAAAGTCTTCTGAGCCAAACACAAAAATGTGACTTTTACTCTATAAGGAAGGTTATTTTTTTTAATCTCAGAAAGAAAAAAGAGTTAGACAGGAAAAACATATTCAGTGCTTTTCTTATTCTTGTATATCGTGGTAGTAAACAGTGTTCCTGTCATTTGTGATTCTTTGTTCCAAAATGATATAGATGATGTGAAAAAGCAATTTGATTAAAATAAAAAGAATCTTTTTATTTTAAATGACATCTTTAGAAAAGAAAAGCAGTTTTTCTCTACTCACAGAATATGTACTTCAAATTACCCACAGTGAATTATACATAGAAACACTTCAAAACAGATGAAACTATAAAAATTTTGACATTATAAATGATAAACCGAGAAGCCCTTTTTCGCTTGAATTATGAAAGAAACTTACCAGAGAACAGTACAAAAATTTAAGGTAGAGACACATGATTTTACTTCTTCTGCAGGAAAAGAAGGCACAAAAACGAACTAACCTCTACAGTCATAAAGGAGAATTTTAAAACGAATAAAACCCATGGGTACAATCTTCAAAATGGAAGGGAAACGCAGCTAGGGTGATTTCATTTAACAGTAACCAATATATCTGTGTATTCGGGTTTTTTATTTATTCACATAAGACATTTCTCTATAACAGTAAACCCTAGAGAAAAATCCATGAAAATGCTGCCTGAAAGAAACACGCATTAAAAGTTCAAAGCAGTGATTTCATACCATTGCTCAGATTAAGTTTTTTTTTATCTCTGGTATTACTGCATGATAAAGAAAATCAAATACATTTCACTCATGAGGTTTTTCCCTAGAGTTCCTGATTGACAGTGAAAATGTCAGGAGAAGATAAGTGCACATTTCCTGCAGTTGCTTTGAGTCTCATAACTAACCCTTTAACTCCTACAGCAATGGGAACGAAGGTACGGGCTTGAGAAGGAACAAGGACAACACCCTAGAAATAGCTGAGTCTCAACTGGTCAGCCATGCAATACCCAGTGTAGAGCTGATTACAATTTAGTGGACTCAGATTGAGATATCATAAAATGGCAATAAGTAAGATATATTTTAATTGATAGTCGCAAAATTTAAAAGGGATATTTTGGTCCACACAAGATAGGGTACACACATTTTTCCATTTTCTTCCCACCAGGTACAGCTGAAAACCGTAGATGTGACATACAAAACTCTAAAAGGTGGTGAGAAGCCAGACTTGCTAGGTACCTCCAGACCCAGGGAACAACAGGACAGTGAGTTCCTAGGTTATTTTTAGCCTCTTGTACATCCTGGGCTGGGTGTGGAAGAAGAAGGTAACTGGTAAACCAGCAGCCCAAGAAAAGACTATGTCCTTTTGCCAAAAGATTGGGAAAAGACAGTCTAGGAAGATAACTTGGTAGCAATAACTTCCTTACTCCAAACACAACAGTGGAAAAACACAGCGTATCACACTCTCCTCATCAAAGTTTTAGTGGGAACCTAAATGTCCACTCCGGCCGGCCACAAGGAGTCTGCAAATTCCAGTAGTATGATTCCCCTCCTACCTCTCAGAAAGGACTTTCTGCATGCTAGATAAATAAATTAAATGCAATCCTATATCATAGGTAATATTTTACACCTCTTCATCACTCTTCAGATTTTAAGTGTTTTAAGCCTTATAACTACCTATGAAGTAGACAAAGCCAGATTAGTATTCTCATTTCACTTCTTTTCTACCTCACTCTACGAATTAGGTCATTAAATGTGTCTCCTACTCACTCCTTAATCTACCTTGAAAACAGCTACTCATCTTTCAATTCTCAAATAAAGATGTCATTTCCAAAAAGCCAAGTTCCCTGAAATCCCTAGTGGTAACTGGATTTCTGTGAATTCCATGGTATCTTGAACTATTTTAATTGCCAATTAATGCAATGCAGAAATTACCCTATGCTTTGTCACTTTACAGGAGCAGATTCAATAACAAAAAGAGTGAAAATATAGTTTTCCCCTTTGCATTCTTGAGTTTACTACTGCTGCAAGGAGTAGTCTGCAGGTCTTTTCATGTGCTTCTGTAACCTCATTCAAGGCAATCTCACCACAGCATTTGTTGGAAGGGGTAGAGGTGGAGTGGAAGTGATGGTCCGTCATGAAAGGTGCAACAGAGTCCTCCTAGTAGGGAGAAAAATTAGAACCAGAGGTCTCTGAGGTTAAACTGTGGAAAAGGAGGTAGTTGGAAGAGAGGGAGATAGGTTTCACAGTAGCAGAGACGGGAACCCCACTCCTATGCAGAGCTCGGTGGCCCACCCTGGCCTCATGTCAGAGCCTTGCTCATAGCAATGGAAGAGTGACTGTTCGGCAGAGAGGACCATCTCTTCGGTATCACTGGTACCAACAGGAGGTGAGGGATTCGGTCTCAGTATTTCTAACAGAGGGAGCAGTGGAATCACCATGGAATAAAGACCAGGAATCAAATTATAACTGTAATGAATGGCCTCAGAGTTCTTATACGATCTAGTGAGAGAGAGAGAGAGACAGAATCTTAAATATTTGGGGCCTGATTTTTTTATATTCTAAAATAAAGTGGCATATCTCACTCTTCTTGAATCCCAGAGTAATTTATGCTTGATGTATTTGTCTACTCCTTTATATATTCCACTAGTTTTTAAGCTCAGTGTGTGCAGGGGCACATCTGTTTGCTTCATAAATTTATCCTAAATGCCTGTCTATGACTCCCCTTTCTCACATCTAGGTTAAAGGAAAATATTTAAAATAACACTACAAAAACAAAATAAAATAGGAGGAAAAGTTACAACTTTAGCCCGTAGGTCACATATGACAAATAGGCCACACATCAAAAACCAGATTATATTTTATAAATAAGTTTTATTTTAGTCAAACAACTTGTTTTCAATGACACCAAGAAATAAACCAGTTTGACTAAGATACTTTCCTTTCAACTTTGGTTTTCTCTTAGGTTAAAGTCATTTTTCTTTTTTATATACATATGAAGAGAATGGAGATCTGGTACTGTGTTGTTTACATATGAAGAGCCAAATTCTTAACTAGAATTAGGAGTGTCATCAAGATGACTGAAAGAACAGAATCTATTAATTTATTTCTTAACTTATATATGCAAATGTATCTAACATATATAAATGCATATTTACAACTTTGTACCAACTATTTTTAGCTAATTTTCTGAATCAAGAAGAGATCAAAACATCCTTCAAATGGCATCTGAGTCTAATTTTATATTGCAAAGGATCTTTCAGATAGCAACTCTAGCTTCTCAAAAGAATTCTCTGAGATCTACAAGTTCTAGTGACCATTATTATAAGCATTATTCTAGATCAAGAACTGTGTACCCAAGAAGAATAGATCAAGCAAACAGGACCACACAGGACATGGAGAACAGTGAAGCTAACCTGCTCTGAGTAATGGAGAAAGAGTATGTTGTTTTAGGTGGTAAGTAGGGGTGAGATGCAGCTGAAAAAGCAGCTCTAGATCCATTTTGTATGACCTCATATTCTGTGCCTTTGGGACAATATTGTCTTCTATAAAAAGTAAAATTTGTAAAATAAAAGACAAATTATGTAGACTTCCCAACAAGAGGTGATGTCCAAGTCAAGTTCTGAAAAATGCCAGGTGAAGAGGGGTTTAAAATGCATCCTAAACAGAGAAGCCAGCATTTACAAAACTGTGTATTATTAAGAAAGGCACGGGATATCCAGAGACCAGCAAGTATTTTCTTCTAGAAGTTCATTATAGGGCAAAGCCACTGACCTGTGTAACACCCTATACTCCTAAGTGCTGCTCATAAGCTTTCTGCTCTATCCTGAGATACAGCAGAAGTCCACTAACTGTTCCTAAGCTTACAGTGAAACCCTGTGCTTCTCAGGAGGGCATGGGCACATTTCTGCCATATGGAAACCATATGCCTTCTTCATAAAGCCTGCACTACGGAACCTAAGGCACTTGGCCATAGGCCCCAGTTCTGTTACATTTCATGCCCAGATAGTATGGGATGCATATGCAAATCATGCCCCAGGACCAACCCTGATATGTATATACTCTCCAGGGTATATAAATTCTGCTGTGTTGGATAAAGCTTTAGACAAAATTCTTAATTGATTTTCACAAGGCAAAGTAATAATCTATTATTTGCAGGCATGCTCACCCTTTCAGAAAACAAACACAATTCTTGGTAGGCAATGGTTAGACAGGGAAAACCCATTACAGAGAGGCTTGCATTTTTAAGATAAAAATATAGCAGCTTTAGTAGCATTTGAGAGTTTGCAGGTAATTTAGAGGTTACTACTAACTCTATACATCTTTGTAGGGAATAATGTTTCTGCATTCATGTGACAGAATATACACAGCCTTCAGGAACATTTTATCCAGGAAAAAGTTATCTTTGAAAACTGCATTTGTCCTTCTCTTTACAAAACCATTCATCTCAGTAAGGTATATTATAGTCACACATTTTACACATTTATTTTAAGAAGTAAATGAATAAAAAGTCTTTATTGCTTTTTTTCTTGCATTTAAAAGCAAAGACATAATCTTTATAGATTAAATAAAATATAGATCTTTTAAAAATAATATTCATACATGAGAAAAGAGAATGTCAAGCTGCCTGCCCCTGGTTGGAGCAGAATAAAGGAATAGAGAGGGTTACTGCCACCCACCTAAGACCCCTAACCACATGAGTTTTTCCTCTTCTCCTCATTATCTCTATATTGCTGGGCTAAGAATGATGTGTAACAACTAGAGACCCAACAGTCTGCTGCCCTTCCTTCACCTTGGCCTAAAACCAAGGGCAAAGGCCAAAACACTGTAAGAAAGTAGATGCTACATTACTCATTTACCACAGGAAAAATGACTTAGTTTTTCCCTCTCTTGCTCACTCACACAAGCACATACTTCTTTTCAATACAGTTAAAAGATGTTGCTAAAGAAAGTGGGAAAAAGTAGATAAAGAGACACAAAAACAGATTTTTTTTCAGTAACTAGAAGTATTTCATTAGGACCCACATATCCTTTATGAAAGTATTTAGGGAACTAAAGTTGATAAACTTTTGTATTATGTCCCCATTTTGATGTATCAATATCCTGCGAAAAGAGGGGGCATATTTGGGGGTAAATACAAGTCATATGGTTTTACATTTGCTTAAGTAAACTTTGCTATGCATTAACCTTCTTGAATAAGCAGTATAATTTAAAAATTAAGTTGTGCATCCAGTTAGGAAATAAAAACAAAATTTATTTCTTAAATTATATATGCAAATGTATCCAACATATATAAATATATATTTTCACCTTGGTACCAACCACTGTTAATTTCTAATTGTCTCCAGAGGAGACTTTACCTGCTTCTAGTAGTGTAGAAATAGTTTTTCCAGTAATAGAAGTAATAAGAAAAGGAATAGGAGTAAGAGGAGTAGTAATAGTTGTACTAGTACTAGCAGTTGTATTAGCTGTAGTAATAGTAGCAGCATAAAAACCTTTCATTATCTGAGTATAAAACATTTACAAAAATGTGTTAGTAGATTTGGGGATAACAGGAGCCTATATTCCATTACTTCAAGTGGGAAAAATAATAACACATTCCCAGCTTACCTTAAATCCCAACAAAAATCCTCAAATAACATCAAAACACTTAAACTTCTATACCATATTCCATCAAAATGCTTTGCAAAATGTAAGTTATTTAAAATGCCAGTTATGGGGCTTCCCTGGTTGCACAGTGGTTAAGAATCCACCTGCCAATTCAGGGGACACGGGTTCGAGCCCTGGTAGGGGAAGATCTCACATGCTGCGGAGCAACTAAGCCCGTACGCCACAACTACTGAGCCTGTGCTCTAGGGCTCACAAGCCACAACTACTGAGCCCTCGTGCCACCGCTACTGAAGCCCACACGCCTATAGCCTGTGCTCCGCAACAAGAGAAGCCACTGCAATGAGAAGACCGCGCACCGCAACTAAGAGTAGTCCCCGCTCACCGCAGCTAGAGAAAGCCCGCGTGCAGCAATGAAGACCGAAGGAAGCCAAAAATTAAAAAAAAAAAAAAAATTTAAAATGCCAGTTAGTTGTTCCACACTTAAAAATTTTGTTAGTGGCATACTCATTTGCAGTACTTAACAATATTGATACCAGTGGTAACAAAATATACTTTTCTTCTACAATGTAGCAAACATATAAGGCAAATAAGAAAGTGGCAAGTTAAAAGTATGTTAAAAATGTACATAACACTTAGTAACGTAAAATAAAGAAATTAAAAGGATGAGATGACTCAACAAATAGAGAGTGGCTCGTCTTAGTTCAGGCTGCTGTAACAAATACTATGGACTGCTGGCTTAACCAACAAACATTTATCCCATTATGAGGGCTCCACCATCAAGATCTAATTATCTCCCAAAGGCCCCACCTCCAAATATCTTCATATTGGTGATTAGATTCCAACATGTGAATTTGGGGGGGATACAAGAATTCATTCAATCCATAGCATTTGCCTGAGTGATTCTGATGGTGAGAAAAAGGGAATGGATCACTGTTTCACTGGTGATTTCCAAATTATGTAGACTTGCCTGGGGCTTTGATCTCATGGACACTGCCAGTCCTGGACCTAATTTTTTCATCCAGATCTATACAACTCATAGTTGACATGGAGCTCAGCTTTATTACAGAATTATCTCCCACCTCTCTTAATTTTTTCAGAGCTTTGAAGATGCCCAATACCTTTTGCTGTTCCAACATAATATTCAATACCATTCCAAATTGATGGTGTCTCTCTACCCCCATACATGGAACTTGTATAGTCTTTCAAAAATATTACACCATGTTGAGTAACATATGCAGTTTCCCCAAACCAACTGCACTTTCATATTGTTTCTTATTTTTATACTCATAAAAATAATTGTATGGATGACAGCCTGGGCACTCGTTCAGGGCTAAACTTACATCTGGTGTTGAATTTACCTCCTTAAATATTTCACCATTTCTAACTTTTCCTTGAATATATGGGTTTCTCTAGGCTTCTTATCCCAACCCCCTTACTTTCTTCACAAGCATCTCTACTTTCGAAGAAAATATTTGAACTTAATACTATGGGGGAGATGATGGCAATAAGAATACAAGTACCATTTCATATTGTAGCCTGAAAGATTTCCAATAGAGAAAAAAGTTAATAAAATAAAATGTTTTATTTAAAAGTAAGACAAATATAACAAAGAGAGGAATTCTAAAAAAAAAAAAAGATACAATCATGTTTAGGGATAAATTATTTAGATAGATAGGTACATACATACATACATACATAGATTGACTATGGTATTAAATAGCATGTATAATACTAGATATTATGTGTATTAATAAACACTATCTAACTATAATATATATCATGGTCAATATACAATATATAATAAAGCTACATGAATCCAACAAATAGAAAAGAGGTTAACTTTTCAACAATGTTAGAGGGAAAATTGCCTAATAGAAATACAAATCTAATTAGAAAATATATCACAGTCCAAAAGAACTGAGATGGACTAAGAACTAAATGGAAAAATAAAATCAAAGGAAAAAAACACTATAAGCAAAAATAGTGACCATTTTTCTGATTTAGGGCATTGAAAGGCTCCTGACTTTCCTAATTTTTTAAATAGCACAATCATTCCCTGTGTAAGATAAACTCAAAAATTCAGTCATCTTTGATCATCTTTATCTCTCCTGTTACCATATTCATTGCATTATTTTTATTTCTATAGCTCTACATTCCATAAACTGCTTTGAGATTATTCTTTTTGAAGCAGGGCTCTGTTTATATCAGACCAGTTTTTAAAAAAAAATTTTTTTTTTCTCTTTCCACTGAGTTTTTACTTTAGTGTGGTTTCTATCCCAGCATTAAAATGCACCTTTAATATGTTTTCAAATGTCTTTCCAAGTTTATGTTATACCACAGATATGTCCTACTCTTTTCTACTCTGTGTCTTTGGGTGATTCCCTTCACCTGAAATGTTATATCCTTCTTCACCTGACCACTTAAAACCCTACCCATGTCTAAGAAGCGAATCTCAATACCATCTTGCCATGCTGGCTTTTCCTACTCCCTCCCTAACTGGAGGTGACCCGTTGTTCTTTGGAAATCCATATAATGTTGTAGAACATACTATGCTCACTTCAAGCCATCTCATGAACAGTAATTTGTTTGCAGTCTCACTGCATGAGCCATGCATTAAGTACTCAAATATTGGTACCCGGGAAGTGAGAGGAGCATGACAGTGAGCAAAATAGACACATACAGATACAAGCAAATAAAAACAAAAATGAAAAGCAGAGAAACAGGGAGCTAGAGAGATAATTATTTAACTAGGTCAATTAGTGAGCCCAACTGGAATATGAGAGGGAGAGCAAGTATCTGCTTTTTACTGAATTATTTTATTTCTATAATGCTTATCATAGTATAGAAGCTCACCAACCTGGGCATGATTCAACCAGGGAAACAGCTATGTAATCCAACACTGGGGAATTGTCTTGATCGACAGTAGCATTTTTCTCAGGGATGTTCATGCGTGATTCTGTCTATATATGGTTTACGATTTATATGCTCATTCTAAAACTTAACTCATTTGTCCGCTGTTACAGCCATTTGTTTTTCAAACCCTCTCGCTATAGTTGTAAACAACTTGACAAGGATCAGTCACCCCTGTAGTTCTTGGTACATACCTTGTATTAAATGATCTGAAGTATGAAGCTGTTTAACTGAGATTTCAGATTAACTGTTTTCACTAAATTTCTACCTGCACTCCTGAGTACTAACAATCCAATAGGCAAGTTCAAAACACAAACAGAAGAAAAAAACCCTAATTTTATATTTTAGCAGTTGAAGCACAGTCATGGGAGAACAGGGTGATCAACATGGAACATGGAATAAATATTCGTGTAATATTTTGAAAATTATTTCTTCCTGGTAAAAAAAATAATAGCGATATTTATAACTTAGACTTACATTACAACAAAAACTATGTCAAGTTTTTGAAAATAATGGTCATATAACTCCTTTTCTGACATTTTTCAATCCAGATGGCATTAGGAGCACATATTCTTATTTCAGATGAAGAAGATACTATAAAAACTTTTAATAGAAATGAACTGTCTTCGGATTTGCTCATTTTGTAGTAATAGATTTCTAAACATATTATTAGAGCAGGTATTGCCCATATACCCATGTAACAAGAGACTACGGCGCCTGTGTTATGAATTGACATATTAAAAAAAACGGCATTCACACACACACATGCACAAATACACAAATATACATTTCAATATTTTTTTGCCACTATAACCTGATTCTGTGGAATAACTTATTGCAGAATTTTTAAAAACTGTTACCTCACTGGCGAGACATTTCAAATTTAGAACTCATTTTTCAACCTTTCACAAATGTACCATCAGTATCATCAGTAATTGATTATTTATTGAAATAACAGTGCTATTAAATCACAACATGAGAAAAACAACTATCCAAGACTTTAAAAAATAATGCATTTCTTTTAACACATGACCCTACTATAAATATCAACACAAATCTTAAATCTTGTCATTATTCAATACACTAAAGTCTGACTTTAAAAAGAGCAATAAAAGAGTTACTTGTGCATTCATATGGAAAAATATTACATACAGATCACTAAATGCTTTAAGCACAGGAATGAACATCAATATCTAATTTTCATTCCATTTGAATACATATTTAATGGTGTAAATGTAGCTCAGTTTCTTATTTATGGAAGGCAACCATGAAATAATAAATTCACTTTATTATGTTATTTTATCATGTTTTCTGTTTTGTTTTTCAACGAGAGGAATTATAATGTTAATTTTGACCTGCAGCCAAATAAAACATTTTGCCAATCAAGGTAAATCAACTTTACAAACTCTTCTTTACAACTCTTTTTATCCATCATCTAACTTCGTTAGCAAAGTTGACTGATAGCTTTATACAGTAACTGAAACATAGTCTCCCATCCCCCATCACTGGTTCAGTCATTATAAAGGAAAAACTCTCTTCTCTCCAGCTAACTCTCTCTAACAAGCTAAAAAGTCCATGATAATTAATAGTTACAAACCAGCTATGTGTTCATGTAGACATTTTAGTTTCTCTATCATTGCTATTGGAAAAAAATGCAATTCAAAACTTTTGATATTACAGTAGCCTCATCTGAACACATAAAAATACATCACAAATATCTACATAAACCAAATAAGATAGCAAATTCTAAAGTTAGTTGTTGAACCTATTAGTTCAGAGGCATCCATCTGTCCTTGTCACGTGTATATATTTTTTAAAATCTAAGATATACTTTAAAATATCTCTGAAGTATAAAACATCTATCTGAGAGATATATATATATAAATATTTAAACCTTTACTCGCCTAGTTAGTTAACAATAACCAGTATGTCTCAAGTCTGATTAAAATTTTATAGGTATACTTAGAACATGAAGAAAAAAAGAAACAAACAGTTGCTTTAACTGAAAAGTTCATTTAAATGAAAAGACAAGATTCATTTCCTATTTTTTTATTTTATCATTTACCAGGAGGGTTTACTCTGTGAACTTTGCTGGCCATGCTAGTTTAATATCATGAAGGAAGTTACCAATATCAATACATTTGTTCACAGTTATGATCAATGACAGAAATAAGAACCAGTAGAATCCCTTACATGAAGAATAACAAGTAAAAATTTCAATTTAATCTCTGAGCACACTTCAGCAAGCAAATTCCAAGTACAAATTTACCAGCAGTAATTTTGTCTCTTCATCTCTTTCCATCTACAGACTCTCTAAAGAGATAGCCCCAAACCTTCACTTTTTATCTGTTCCTGCAGAGTCAGACTGCAAGTTCTCAAGAGCCTTCAAATCAAGTGCAATTCTCAGTGCCGCTCCTTCTACATCCAGTTCCCAGCTTTTCTCTCAGTCCAGCCTAGATTCCATCGAACCAATTTCTCTCTGAACAAGTAAAAACCCTACAACACACCTGTGCTCCCCTTACTACTCACTCACAGAAGTGAATGGAGAACAAAATACAGCATTCAGGAATGTAAACTCGTGGCATCAAAGCTAGTTACAAACCAGATCAATTATGATTATATTTGCAAAGAAGGAACACTGAGACCTGCCAATCACCAAAACCAAACCCCACTTCCTATCACCTTCTATTACCCCATCCCAGTAAGACCTCAGCCTGGATAACGGCTACCCAGTGTATAAGAATTCTGTACTGCAATTAGAAAAGGCATAAACATATTCAGTTGTGAGTAAAAGCAAATCTTAAAATAAGAAGCCAGGCCACATCCACACACCACCCTTTCAACTGTGTAAACTTTCTAATTTGCTGACCCTTTGAGGTAGAATGGCTCCTTAGACTAGCTGCCCTGCATAATTCTGCTTGGTTTTGACATCAATTTAATCCCTGACCTTGGCGGAAAAATAAAGCAAAGCAATGCCAACTTTTGGATATTACGCCAAAGTAGACTCCACATCTTACCTGGAAGAAGATTCTTTGTTGGTCCAGTCAATCACTTCAGGCAGAAGTTGAGGCAAGTTTTGATGGAGGAAAATTTCCTGTAGAAAAAATAGGGTCAGTCCATCTTACCATTTTAGTACAAACATATGGGTGTGCACACATGGCTTAACATTTTAGCAAAATAATGAGCAATATTTTATTAAATACAGGTTGCTATAGCTTCTGGCATCTTTAAATTTTTAACAAAACAAAGACAAATTAATGGTACTAAGTAGCTTTTTAAAAAATAATTAGATACTATTTTAATGCAAAGGAATATGAAATAGAATTTTTAAAATGATCCTTGACATTAAAACATTTTATTTCACATATACATATATATATCAGATTCAAGTTTTTTTACCTGTAGATCTGACTGTATGATTTATGACTGATGGCATTTAATATAATCACACTATAACCAAGATGTCATGAAAGGGAACAAAAATATTTAACTGCTGTGGAATCCCCAAAAATGTTATTAAATCATTTTCAAAATCATTCTTTTAGCTTTTAAATAATCCTCTAATAGAATAAATAATAACTGCATATGAAACTATATGGGCTATCCAACGATGGAGGATATCTCGAAACAAGTTTTTGAAGACAATATTTAACTTTGGTAATATGGATACTCCAACACTATATGAAGCATTGTAGAGGGATATTAAAGATGTATGTGGTATATTTCCAGCACTAAGAAGTTTTGAATGTTGTTAAAGAGGTAATTTAAACTACTTCTTATAAAACTATATTATTTTATCCAGTGAACATGTAATTTCTGTATGATATATATCTGCTAGTAAGAATAGCAATATAAAAACTGCCCAGTGCAATAATTTCATTTGAATTTCCAGAGTAATTTCTCAATATAACCTGTCTCAAATAGGCCATATCATTCATCTTCTTATACTGTAGAATTAGAGAACATATATTTGCCATTTTCTGGTACAAGTTTTGATGTCTAAAGGTAATTTTCCACCCATTAGTTGTCTCAAACTGATGCTAAACTCAGATTCCTTTCGTTTTTCCTATAATTTGCTTCTTTCCCTCTCTTTTCACAAAATACTTATCAGGTATTTATTTAAATGTCTGAATAAATATAATAAATTCACATATGAATAAACAAGTACCTATATATAAACATAAACGTCTATTTATATATATGTTTATATGTGGATAGTGCAGGGCAATGGAACCGCTTAACAACAGCAACGAAGGCTGTCTCTGTCTCCCAAGAGCATATTATGTACGAGAAAGCCAGTACTCAGGAGACTCTCTATGAAGGGAGGCATTTCATATTTCACAGTGTACAGTGCCCGCACCTCATGGTCACTGATCTTCTTTATGGTGACTGGACGTCATTGAGATTTTCTCTTCTCACCCCTAGTTAATAGCAAGGGAGACTTCTGAGGTATATTTTTGTTTCTGCATCTATCTCAGTGTCTGGCATAGTATTTGAAGCTTCCTCCCCTCTCAAAACTCCAGGGGCAATTATTTAGTGACACCAGAGCTAAAGAAAAATATCGCTTGGCTAAGAATTGTTAGAGACACAAAACCCAAGTCGCTTGCAAAGCCGAGCATGTTTGGTGAACCACAATGCCATCAGCCAGAGGGAAGCTGGAATAGGCTGTCAGCCTAAAGTGGAACCACAGCAGACATGGCATCCAAGAGTCAAGAGAAGGGCTAGAAAGGCAACATCAGAGAGATGAACCCAAAGTCAGCTGACTAAGAGCGTAGCATATGTGGGACAACTGCGGGAACAGTTGGGAGCCTGTGGCTGGTTTTTATTCTCCAGCTTAAGGAAAGGGAGGGAGAGGACCAATCACATTGAAGGGATCAATGACAATCTGGGCACTAAATGAATACCTGATGGTTGAAGGAACAACAGGTACAGGGTCACAGAATTGCTAAAAATAGGAAGGGACATTAGAGAATCTAATGTCATCCTTTTTTTTTTTTTTCATGACTTGGGAAACAAGGAAAGAAAGTCATATAATCATTCAGTGGTTGAGTCAGGGCAAGGACCATGACTAGTTATTCCCAAGAAAGCACTCTGCCCACTTTCACATAGGATACATATATATATATTTTTTTGTGGTACGCGGGCCTGTCACTGTCGTGGCCTCTCCCGTTGCAGCGCACAGGCTTCGAACGCGCAGGCTCAGCGGCCATGTCTCACGGGCCCAGCCGCTCTGCGGCATGCGGGATCCTCCCGGACCGGGGCACGAACCCATGTCCCCTGCATCGGCAGGCGGACTCGCAACCACTGCGCCACCAGGGAAGCCCACATAGGATATTTTTAAAGTCAGTCCGAGCACAATGTCTTAAGGGAGCTTTAGGAAGTTTGGTGCTTGTAAATGAACTTCATGAAACTATGAAATGCAGGGCCGTCGGAAACCCTACCTCCCTTGAGTTAGTTTGACATCCATAGCACATACCATTAACCACTAAAAATGTATTTCTTCTCCTTTCCTCTAGACAAATAACGCAGATTTTCTTCTCACCCAAGTATTTTGGGGCAGAGTCCTTCACCAGCTTCAGGACTGCATCGTGAATAGGCTCAGCCACTTGTTAGATCACTGCACTCCCCGTGAAACTGACTGATTTACCAGGAGTCTGGTTCTACCACTGTTTGTTTAAAACATTTGTAGAACAAACGTGTCTCTGTCATTAAAAAGAGGTTATTGGTTTCAAAATTATTTAATTCTGAGAATAAAAACATGCAACACAACAAATCTATGTAAAATAGCATTCAGTTCCTTAGGCTTCTGGCTCAATATGTCTTGTAAGGTAACTAAGAAAGTTTCAGAGAGAACTAACTTACAAAGTTCTAGGTAACTTCATATAATCTTTTGTTCTTTGTTTTGTTCTTGTGTGGCTTGAGACTACAAAAGCACTTTTATGAAAGAGTAAGGGAAATTATTTGCTTCTTGAGTATAAAGAATCTTTGGACCTGCACTTTTGAAATTGTTGCTGTCTGGATCCTGGAATATTTTGACAGGCCTGTCATGACCTTTACTAAGTGAACTTTAGCATTTTTCTTTCCTTACATAACATTAAAAATGTCTATCTGTAAAGTAGATATTTTTTTTATGTCCACCTTTTTTCCACCCACTGGACACAAAATAACTTAAAAAGCAAAACATTAAAAATGTGTGCATTAAGAAAACAAATATATAATTTACTGTAAGCAAAAGTATGTCAAATGAAGCCTTCACTTTTGATACTGAACCATAAATAGAACATTATCTGAATTACATAAAAATAGAAATACAATTTCTGCAAATATTCTATCTTCTCCATTAACAACCAAGATGAAAATTTAAGGAATTATCAAATAAGAATTAACAGAATTTAATGGTCAGTAATTCTTTTACCTTAACCATGTACTTTCTGCTGAAGAATGAATCCAAACTATTGCACCTTATTACAATGCTTATGATAAAGGTACATTTTTATTTAGAGTTTTAATAAACTCTTGTCTACACATAAGTTTTATATGTTAGCACTTTTATTCCATCCATTTCAAAAGGTGAAGTTTTGAGAGGACCTTCAAGGTGGTGAAGTAAGACATGGAGATCACCTTCCTCCCCCACAAATACACCAGAAATACAACTACACGTGGAACAACTCCTACAGAACACCTACTGAACGCTGGCAGAAGACCTCAGACCTCCCAAAAGGCAAGAAACTCCCCACGTACCTGGGTACGGCAAAAGAAAAAAGAATAAACAGAGACAAAAGAATAGGGACAGGACCTGCACCAGTGGGAGGGAGCCGTGAAGGAGGAAAGGTTTCCACACACTAGAAGCCCCTTCGCGGGCAGAGACTGTGGGTGGCGGAGGGGGAAGCTTCAGAGCCGTCGAGGAGAGCGCAGCCACAGGGGTGCGGAGGGCAAAGCGGGGAGATTCCCGCACAGAGGATCAGTGCCGACCGGCACTCACCAGCCCGAGAGGCTTGTCTGCTCACCTGCCGGGGTGGGCGGGGCTGGGAGCTGAGGTTTGGGCTTTGGTCGGATCCCAGGGAGAGGACTGGGGGTTGGCGGCGTGAACACAGCCTGAAGGGGCTAGTGCGCCACGGCTGGCCGGGAGAGAGTCCGGGGAAAAGTCTGGACCTGCCTAAGAGGTAAGAGACCGTTGTTTCAGGGTGCACGAGGAGAGGGGATACAGAGCACGGCCTAAATGAGCTCCAGGGACAGGCACGAGCCATGGCTATCAGCGTGGACCACAGAGACGGGCATGAGGCACTAAGGCTGCTGCTGCCGCCATCAAGAAGCCTGTGTGCAAGCACAGGTCACTCTCCACAACTCCCCGTGCAGCCCGCCACTGCCAGGGTCCCGGGATCCAGGGACAACTTCCCCGGGAGAATGCACGGCGCCCCTCAGGCTGGTGCAACGTCACGCCAGCCTCTGCCACCGCAGGCTTCCCCACGTTCCGTCCCACTCCCTCCCCCGGCCTGAGTGAGCCAGAGTCCCCAAATCAGCTGCTACTTTAACCCCCTCCTTTCTGGGCGGGAACAGGCTTAGTCAGGCGACCTACACACACAGGCACGGCCAATCCAGAGCTGAGTCCCTGGGAGCTGTGCGAACAAAGAAGAGAAAGGGAAATCTTTCCCAGCAGCCTCAAGAACAGCGAATTAAATCTCCACAATCAACTTGATGTACCTGCACATGTGGAATACCTGAATAGACAACAAATCATCCCAAAATTGAGGTGGTGGACTTTGTGAGCAACTGTACACTTGGCGTTTGCTGTATGTGACTGACTAGTCTCTGATCTTTATGTTTATCTTAGTATAGTTTTTAGCACTAGTTACCATTGGTGGTTTGTTCATTGGCTTGTTGTTCTCTTCCTTTTTTTATTACTTTATTATTATTTTTAATAATATATTTTTAATTTTTTATTTTAATAATTTTATGTTATTTTATTTTTTTCTTTCTCTCTTTTTCTTCCTCCCATTTCTTCTAAGCTGTGTGGCTGACAGGGTCTTGGTGCTCTGGCCGGGTAACAGGCCTGATCCTCTCAGGTGGAAGAGCCAAGTTCAGGATATTGGAGCACCAGAGACGTCCAGACCCCACGTAATATCAATCAGCAAGAGCTCTCCCAGAGATCTCGGTCTCAACGCTAAGACCCAGCTCCACTTAACGACCAGAAAGCTCCAGTGCAGGACACCCCATGCCAAACAACTAGCAAGACAGGAACATAACCCCACCCATTAGCAGAGAGGCTGACTAAAATCAAAATAAGTTCACAGACACCCCAAATCACACCATTGGACGTGGTCTACCTACCAGAAAGACAAGATGCAGCCTCATCCACCAGAACACAGGCACCAGTCCCCTCCACCAGGAAGTATACACAATCACTGAACCAACCTCACCCACTGGGTGCAGACACCAAAAACAACGGGAACTATGAACCTGCAGCCTGCAAAAAGGAGACCCCAAACATAGTAAGTTAAGCAAAGTGAAAAGACAGAGAAATACACAGCACATGAAGGAACAAAGCAAAAACCCACCAGACCAAACAAATGAAGACGAAATAGGCAGTCTACCTCAAAAAGAATTCAGAGTAATGATACTAAAGATCATCCAAAATTTTGGAAATAGAATGGAGAAAATACAAGAAACGTTTAACAAGGACCTAGAAGAACTAAAGAACAAACAAACAATGATGAACAACACAATAAATGAAATTAAAAATTCTCTAGAAGGAATCAATACCAGAATAACTGAGGCAGAAAAACAGATAAGTGACCTGGAAGATAAAACAGTGGAAATAACTACCTCAGGCAGAATAAAGAAAAAAAAATGAAAAGAATTGAGGACAGTCTCAGAGACCTCTGGGACAACATTACACGCACCAACATTTGAATTATAGGGGTCCCAGAAGAAGAGGAGAAAAAGAAAAGGACTGAGAAAATATTTGAAGAGATTATAGTTGAAAACTTCCCTAATATGGGAAAGGAAATAGTCAATTAAGTCCAGGAAGCACAGAGAGTCCCATACAGGATAAACCCAAGGAGAAACACACCAAGACACCATACTCTCAAAAATAAAATACAAAGAACAAATATTAAAAGCAGCAAGGGAAAAGCAATAAATAATATACAGGGAAATCCCCCTAAGGTTAACAGCTGATCTTTCAGCAGGAACTCTGCAAGCCAGAAGGGTGTGGCAGGACATATTTAAAGTGATGAAAGGGAAAATCCTACAACCAAGATTACTCTATCCAGCAAAGATCTCATTCAGATTTGACATAGATATTAAAACCTTTACAGACAAGCAAAAGCTAAGACAATTCAGCACCACAAAACCAGCTCTACAACAAATGCTAAAGGAACTTCTCTAGGCAGGAAACACAAGACAAGAAAAACACCTACAATAACGAACCCAAAACATTTATGAAAATGGTAATAGGAACATACATATTGATAATTACCTTAAATGTAAATGGATTAAATTCTCCAAACAAAAGACACAGACTGGCTGAATGGATACACAAACAAGACCCATATATATTCTGTCTACAGAGACCCACTTCAGACCTAGGGACACATACAGACTGAAGGTGAGGGGATGGAAAAAGATATTCCATGCAAATGGAAATCAAAAGAAAGCTGGAGTAGCAATTCTTATATCAGACAATATAGATGTTAAAATAAAGACTATTAAAAGAGGCAAAGAAGAGCACTCTATAAAGATCAAGAGATCGATCCAAGAAGAAGATATAAAAATTGCAAATATTTATGCACTCAACCTAGGAGCACCTCAGTACATATGGCAAATGCTAACAGCCATAAAAGGGGAAATTGACAGTAACACAATCATAGTAGGGGAGGTTAACACCCCACTTTCACCAATGGACAGATCATCCAAAATGAAAATAAATAAAGAAACACAAGCTTTAAATGACACATTAAACAAGAGGGACTTAACTGATATTTATAGGACATTCCATCTGAAAACAGCAGAATACACTTTCTTCTCAAGTACTCATGGAACATTCTCCAGGGTAGAGCATAACTTGGGTCACAAATCAAGCCTTGGTAAATTTAAGAAAACTGTAACTATATCAGGTATCTTTTCCGACCACAGTGTTATCAGACTAGATATCAATTACAAGAAAATATCTGTAAAAAATATAAACACATGGTGGCTAAACAATACACTACTAAATAATCAAGAGATCACTGAAGAAATCAAAGAGGAAATCAAAAAATACCTAGAAACAAACGACAATGAAAACATGGCAACTGTCACTCTTTGCAAATGTCATGATACTATACATAGAGAAATGTAAAGATACCACCAGAAAACTACTAGAGCTAATCAATGAATTTGGTAAATTAGCAGGATACAAAATTAATGCACATAAATCTCTTGCATTCCTATACACTAATGATGAAAATCTGAAAGAGAAATTAAGGAAACACCTCCATTTACCACTGCAACAAAAAGAATAAAATACCTAGGAAGAAACCTACCTATGGAGACAAAAGACCTGTATACAGAAAACTATAAGACACTGATGAAAGAAATTAAAGACAATTCAAATAGATCGAGACATATACCATGTTCTTGGATTGGAAGAATCAACATTGTGAAAGTGACTATGCTACCCAAAGCAATCTACAGATTCAATGCAATCCCTATCAAAGTACCAATGGCATTTTTCACAGAACTAGAACAAAAAATTTCACAATTTGTATGGAAACACGAAAGACTCTGAATAGCCAAAGCAATCTTGAGAAAGAAAAACAGAGCTGGAGGAAAAAGGCTCCCTGACTTCAGACTATACTACAAAGCTACAGTAATCAAGACAGTATGGTACTGGCACAAAAACAGAGATACAGATCAATGGAACAGGACAGAAAGCCCAGAGACAAACTCACGCACATATTGTCACCTTACCTTTGATAAAGGAGGCAAGAATATACAATGGAGAAAAGACAGCCCTTCAATAAGTGGTGCTGGGAAAACTGGACAGCTACATGTAAAAGAATGAAATTAGAACACTCCTTAACACCATACACAAAAATAAACTCAAAATGGATTAAAGACCTAAATGTAAGGCCAGACACTATAAAACTCTACTCTATAACACAAATCATAGCAAGATCCTTTTTGACCCACCTCCCAGAGAAATGGAAATAAAAACAAAAATAAACAAATGGGACCTAATGAAACTTAAAAGCTTTTGCACAGCAAAAGAAACCATAAACAAGACCAAAAGACAACCCTGAGAATGGGAGAAAATATTTGCAAACGAAGCAACTGACAAAGGATTAATCTCCAAAATATACAAACAGCTCATGCAGCTCAATAACAAAAAAACAAACAACCCAATCCAAAAGTGGGCAGAAGACCTAAACAGACATTTTTCCAAAGAAGATATACAGATTGCCAACAAACACATGAAAGAATGCTCAACATCATTAATCAGTAGAGAAATGCAAATCAAAACTACAATGAGGTATCACCTCACACCAGTCAGAACGGCCATCATCAAAAAATCTACAAACAATAAATGCTGGAGAGGATGTGGAGAAAAGGGAACCCTCTTGCACTGTTGTTGGGAATGTAAATTGATACAACCACTATGGAGAACAGTATGGAGGTTCCTTAAGGAACTAAAAATAGAACTACCGTACCACCCAGAAATCCACTACTGGGCATATACCCTGAGGAAACCATAATTCAAAAAGAGTCCACAATGTTCACTGCAGCACTATTTACAATAGCCAGGACATGGAAGTAATCTAAGTGTCCATCAACAGATAAATAGATAAAGAAGATGTGGCACATATATACATGAAATATTTCTCTGCAGTTTAAAGAAACGAAATTGAGTTATTTTTAAGTGAGATGGATGGACCTAGAGTCTGTCATACAGAGTGAAGTAAGTCAGAAAGAGAAAAACAAATACCCTATGCTAACACATATATATGGAATCTAAAAAAAAAAAAAATGGTTCTGAAGAACCTAAGAGCAGGACAGGAATAAAGATGCATACATAGAGAATGGACTTGAGGACACGGGGAGGGGGAAGCATAAGCTGGGACGAAGTGAGAGAGTAGCATTGACGTATATACACTACCAAGTGTAAAATAGGTAGCTAGTGGGAAGCCACTGCATAGCACAGGGAGGTCAGCTCAGTGCTTTGTGACTACCTAGAGGGGTGGGATAGGGAGGGTGGGAGGGAGACCCAAGAGGGAGGGGATATGGGGATATATGTATACGTATAGCCGATTCATTTTGTTATACAACAGAAACTAACACAACAATTTAAAGCAATTATACTCCAATAAAGATGTTAAAAATGAAAAAAAAAAAAGTTGAAGTTTTGCACATAGAACTGGTAATATGCACTTTTCTACTCTGCCTAAACCCAAAAAACCCAGCTGGGGAAATGTCCTGGATAGTGATGAAGCTTTACTGCTCACACACATCCCACCAAATATAATGATGAATCAATGTACTTGTAAAATCACCAGTTATCATGTTAATGAAAACTTGGGAGTCATGGGATCTTGTCAAGAGCAAAGTAAATCAGTGAAAAGTTGCAGTAGATGTGTTTTGTCTACAATGTATAGCTTACAGGGCTTTGTGAGATTTGAAAGGAGAACATTTTGTTCTGAGTATTAAGTTACTTAAATTCTAAAGTGGAGCTATATGACTTTTTAAAAAATATTTTCTTTGTTAAGTTGGGTGGGGTTCCACCTGAAATCAAATACGCATGCAATGGATGTGAATATTACTTGCATGAAGTGTGGACAGCTGTACATCAGCCAAAAATTGATGAATAAATCCCCCGTCCTTGATTGCTCCAACTTGAATTTATGTCTTCCTTGGTGAACTCTTGTAAATTTATTTGTAACATCTCTATGACACTTCTAACCCAATGTGTGTATTTGTCTTACTGCCACAAATATGTAGGATATTCATGGAGGATAGAAAGCATATCTCATCTGTCTTTGGGCTCTAGGAAGCTCCAACAAATCTTTAAGCAAAGATAGCTGTCCTTCAAATGAACACTCTCTACTGGGGGCCTTAAAAATATAAGAATGAGGTAGATTTATCTCTGTTTCAGCATAGATAGAAAATATACAGGGAAAAGGATAGATAAGAACACTTTTTCCAATGTGCAAAGTGACTGGTCACTCTAAAATTTGGAATTTGATACAAAAAGTAGAAACCAAAATGCAGAGTGTAAACGTTCAGTTAGATGTTTGTCATCCATGGAAAAGAAGTGTGTACTTTTCCATTTTACCACTAGTGTACATTCTTTTAAAAAAATGACCTCGATGCTAATTTTGTGTTAGTAATGAAAACAAAATACCTGTAGAATGTTATAATTCCAGCTAACAGTCTTTTTTTTTTTCACTTCCCAAACTAAGTTCTTAGAAAATAATAGGCCTTAACAGTTTCAGGGGAAAGAAGAGTATCTTGTTGTCTCCTGTCCCCAAAGACACCTGCTGAGCAATTTATCACAGTTCAAAGAGCATGGCTATACTATCTCATATTAAATGCAAGAGTCTTATCTAAAGTATGACCCCTTGTGTGTTTAGTGAGTTTGGTTTGAAAAACCACATATTTATTCAGATCTTTGTTTTAGTGTTAATCCCCTGTCTGACAGCATCTCAGATCTCTTGGTTAAACATTCCTCTGCAAATGCCACCTCATACTAATTAAAGTGAAAGATTTCAGCCACTGTTTATTTATTTATTCAACCAAGACTTCATGTAAATAAAAAAGGATACAAGAGGGAAAAATCATATATTTGACTTACAAATTACATCTGTAGAGTATCAACTTTGTTTCTCAAAATTAATGGTTTGTAACACAGCTAGTTATTTCCTCTTAGCTTGCATTGTGTATTATGACCCAATTATAAGCAAATAGTAACTTCGATGTAATTACAAATATAATACAGATAACAAAATAGAAAATTCCATTTGGATTAAAGAAAAGCTTTTCATTCAGTTTGAGGATACTGAATGCAGAAAATTTATAATGAAGTGATTGCTTTCATTTGGATGAAATATACAGTTATCTCTATGAGAAAAGTGGAGATAAAAAGATTGCTGTGTCCCGCTTAATATCTTTAAAATTTCCAGAGATCTTTTATTAAACTAAAGAGCAATGAGTTTGGGGTTCTTGACTATATCCCTACTCCCTGATACAGAATACCATTTGGACTAATATATCAAGTTTAGAAATATAAGTAATCAATATCTACTCCCCTTTTTATAAAATCATAATAACACAGTTGTTATCTACTACAGCAAAATATGTAGACTGTTTCATTATAAGTATTATACTCAAGTTATATTCCAGGGGCAAGAATGGAGAACATTAATGAAAAGAGTCAGCAACAAGTACTTCCAAAGCCAGAAGATTTAATACATTCTCTGTATCTTGTTTGGAAATTTCTAGTTTTAAAGTATCTCAGTTGACTCCACTACTGCTGAAGTTGGCCTTTAATATTTACTGATCAGAACCTTTTCTCTCACTATTAATGTGAGAAATTTTCCCTAACTGCTGATATCCTAAAATTGTGGTTGATTAGAATGTACCTAATTTTTTTTACCTATTTCAACAGGATAATTGTGAAATTTTAGTGAAGACGTTTTGCTAAGAGAAACCAAAGAGGTCAATTTTTTCCACCACTTGCTGCTATTATTTAATGTTTAGAGACTAAAATCTTCAATTCTACCTGTGGATTTACAGAGGTGAAATTCTCTTATTTCCCTTTCTATGCCTGCATAGTAAGAATGTGCCTTTCGGGAAAAGGGTCAGCCCTTCCTAGACTTGGCTTAAGGTAGCAATTCATCAATCCAGACATATTATAGAGAACACAGGAGAACAGAATAGATAGAATATGTACATCCCCCTTCCTTCATGAGTTAATGCCCCTGTTTGAGGAATTGATGTCATGCTAATACACTCTAAATCAAGTATTAGGGTGTTCTGAGAGTTTAAATGAGAAACCCTGGCAAGCCTGCTGCAGTATTCATTGTTAGTAACACCCCATGATTTGGAAGAAAAGTACCCGACGAAGTGCATTAGAAGAACCGAATGATGGGTTCTGCAGATGAACTGCAACAAAACAAATTGAACTTCCATGTTAGATAAACCCCATATACAAAAAAGAATTGGGCTGACATTAGGGAAGAGGTAAGTATTGTTTAAACTTTCTGTGCTTTGTCTTCTAACGCCTTCTCTAAGGCCTAACAGCTCTCTAATACATCTATAAAAAAATTTATTTCAAATGTTTTCTGATACGACTAAACTCTTTGTTATGCTACATATTTTCTCTCTTGCACAGCCTCTCTAGAGGCATTATCTGAAAGGGAGATTGTACTTGAGTAGTAAAAAGGGAGTTTTTACTACTTGACTAGTAATACTTTTATTTTACAAATATGTCCAGGGCATGTGCTCCATGTCAGGCACTGGTCTAAGGGTTTTACAAATGTCACTCATTTAGTCTTCATAACGCCTTATGAAAACAGTACTATTATTATCCATCATTTTCCAAGTGAGGAAATTGAAGCCCAGGGACTTAATGTTATAATCAAACATTTGATAATGTTATTATTAAATACCATATTTACCAGCTGGTAGGTGGTAAATTTGGTATTTGAAGACAGGCTTCAATACTATTTTCCTCTAGCTTAAGTAAAATGTGATCATTATAGAAAAGTGTCCAAATGGAAAACAATACATGAAGAATCTTAGTCTGATTTATATTTAAATATTATTAATTAAAAGTAATGTAAATGGCTACAAATCTAAATTAGATAGGAATTTTTTTATCCTTCTTACTCCTATTAAAACATAAATTTGAAAATTTATTTGCAAATGAACAGAACCTAAAAATTAATAACATTCAAATTAACAGCATTAATTTTATATGCTGGACTGAAGATGGATTTTACAGAAAAATATATTATGTCAAGCCTTATATTACATTTAACATTTATAATCACTGAAATCAATAACATAGACTATATTTTGTTATCAGAATGGAATTATTAATGTGAAAATTTGTTTTTTCAATTCAGAATAATTAGACCTCATATTTATTCAGAACAATACTAAGTGAGCAATTCTCAAAATTCATTTGTAATTAGACTTTGAGAACTATAAAGAGTGTTAGCCATATCTGGCGATGTTCCCACATTGGAAAGATGGAAAAACCTTAGAAATAGATGGAGAGAATAACACCATCCTTATGATAATTACTTCAATACTTCTATTTATCTTTTTAAGCCTTCCCTGGACAACAAAGTAGCCACCCAAGTTTCTGGACATTAATCCAATTACAAAATTTTTCCTTTCCTTATTTTACTAAACCCAAAGGCTTAAAATCTGAAGATGCAATGATTCCTATGTTCTTATAGTAGCTGCATTGATTATAATTTACACCTGGCAAATGAGATGTATCCTAGTTGCTTTATGATCCCTAAATAATAAAGGACATGTTCTGTTTTAATTTTGACTCCAAAATGTGTTTTTAACTTATCCGATAATTGAATTTCTTGGAAAATTGAAGACACTTCTGTTTCTCTGTGCATATATTTATAAGATCAGGGGTACCCTGCTGTGTTTGATTATTCTATTTTACAGCTCCTATAATTCAGAGAGAAAAGTTATTTTCATAAATTGGTAAATTCTGGGAAATGAAAATTAAATGAGTCAAAGTTTACCTCATAACACTTGTGAACTGTGTTTGCTTCTATCATTTTGTGTACCTTTTATACTAAAACATATTTAACATTATAAAAAGCAAAATGTGGTTCAGAAAATATTTTGGTTTATACAAACGTATTAAGTTTTTTCTTAATTTCTACAATATTTGTGGTATGGTTCCCTTCCAATTGTTTGAATGTGAATCCATTTCATAGAAAGTAAACAGCAATACACCTATGGTGAATTCATTTGGTGCTGTTTAACATTTCCATTTCTTCTAATTGAGCTAACATCTGTTCTTCTGGAGAACCAGATGTGTAATAACTCACTTGATATCTACTTTTTCTGTTACTATAGCAGGACTTTTTAATAAGGTCAATAAATCCAAATGTCCAATTCTAGACGAAATTGCAAAATGTAATATTGCCTCACAATAGATACATTCTTATTCTGTAAGAGAACTATAGAAAAATTTATAATTCTTTATGGTACAACCCCAAGCACAGCCCAATTATGGAAGCGATATATTTACTAACTAATTGATAGCATCAGATTTTTAACATTCTTTCATGACAAACAAGTTTCCCTGTTAAACTCATTAATTACAGTTGCCTGTGGAAAAATATATTTCTATAAAAAAAGACAAACAAGAGGTAAATGGGCATGATGTTATATCACTGAAAATGAACCAAACTGATTTTACATATACGTCATTATTTTTGTGATGTTTTATAAGCAATATGTTATTGATATGCTTATTCTTAAAATCAAATCCATGCCCCACCATGGTTATCTACTAACTACCTATACAGCCTCTCCTGTCATCCCCCACCCTCAGCCAAACTGCCTCACTCTGTGATACAAACACACAACGTTTTGCTGGCCTTAACACTTTTACTTGGGCATTTCCCTTTGAATGACTGACCCCTTATTTCATTCAAATCTCACTGTTAAATGTCATGTCTTTAAAAGACTCCCTTAACCTTCCAGTGATTCTACTGAGTCTTTGTAGCACTTAGCACTGTCTGACATTTTTCTTGATTTCTTATTCTTAGTTTATTTCTAACTCTCCAATAGAATATACATACTGTAGTGACTAAACTTCTCTGTCTTACTTGCAGCTGTATTACTGTATCCTGAATAATTTCTGACACTCTTACTGTGTATATGTTTGACAGAGGCCAATTCATGAGAGAACCCATGGGTCATTGTAAGGAAATTAAAGTTTACAATAAGGAAACAATGAAGTTTACAACAGAAATATCAGACAAGCCCTTTCCCAGGACATTTTTTTTATGGCTGAATTGGTCTCATTATTCACTTCTCAGTTCAAAAGAGTCCTTTCCTAACCAACACACTCAAATAGATTCACTCTTATTATTCTTGATCATGGCACACAATTTATTTCCTGCATGGCAACATATTATGGACTGATTGTATTAGTTTATTTACTTTACTTTTTTTCTTCTTTTCCTACTGTAAGGCACAGTCCATGAGAGCAGTTATCCTGTTTGTCTTGTTCACAGTCATATACTTTGGTACATAATCCAGCGCCCGGTACATGGTGCTTGAAAATATTGGCAGAGTGAGTGAATAATGGATGTAAGATATATTTTCCAGGCTACATCTACAGGCTATATGTAATCAGTTTAGTGTCAATTCTAATAGGTGTGAAGGAAAAAGAGACAGAGAGAGAAAACTAAAAGATGAATTCCATTTTCTGCCATGGGCAATTTGGGGTAATTAGCTTAAGGACGGTACCACTTACTAAGAAAACTCAGTGGTGGTGGGGGGAGGGTTAGAGGTAGAAGATATATGTGAAGGGAATGAAGACATAGTATTTATTTTTGAATATATGTGAAGGGAATGAAGACACAGTATTTATTTTTGAAGTTTATAAGGCATCCTAGTGGATAATCTAAGTAGGCAGTTGGACATATAGGTTGGAAACTCAGTAGATAGTTCTGGGCTAAGATTTTGTGCTTGTGAACATATAGCAGGTAATGAAAACCATGAGAACTAGCCTAAAGAAAGACTGTAAATGTTTACAAAGGGAAAATGATACCAGGATTTGCCTTTTAGTTTTCAAAACTATTGAGATTTGAGGGAGGACCCTGAACTGGCTGTGTCAGAAAAAAAAAAGACTGATAAAGTAGGAAAAATAAGCAGGAAGTCATAAGAGGAGAGCATTTGCGAAAGAGGAAGTGGTCAGCACTTTTTATAAAAAAGTCATTTTAAGAGGACTGATGAAATATAGCATGAATCTGGCACACACAAAAATGATTTTTAATCACAATTTAAAGGGTTTAAGACTATTTATAATCTAGCCTCTGTTAATTTTCTCTACTTGGTGATGAACAATAAAGAAATATTCCAAAATCAATCTGTAACTGGTTAATAGAATGACCTTAGGCAAATTCCTCTGGCTAGTCCAAGATCAGATAGACAGCAGGAACTCCATTTTATATGATTAATTCACCCAATAGCCATTAGTTTCATTATCCACTCAAATGAGGGGTTACCCAGATGATCACTAAGACTCCTTCAAGTTTTCTATTACATATTCTAAAGGGAAAACAATTTCCTACTATTTGACCAAAAGAATGATTGTAGTTGTGTTTTCTTCTTTAGTTTCTCCTAACATTAATATTTACAAATTACTTCTGTCTTTCTTGCTTTTAACAGACAAATTTAGTAACTGTAGTTACAGGACAAACAAAGAGTTTTCCAATTTTCACCAATATATTTAATCCAAAGCAGAACAAAGAAAGGGAATTTAGAAGGATAATAGGTATAAGAAAGAAAATAATAGCTAGTTACAATAGTGATCATTTACCCAAAGCCTAGAAAGATACTTAAATATAGAAGAGACAAAAGCAAACCCAGGACTGTTTTATAATCTTTATGAAAATTTGAAAGGGCATCTGGATCCACGATTACCATCAATTGTTATGAATTTTTCTTTCCCTGTGCAGTTGACGGGCTCTCTATAAAGGGTATACATTATTTTCAAGCTTCACTAAAGAACCACAAGACTTCTAACCAAGCAGATCTTGGGAATCACTACGAGAGATAAATAACCAGATTTGAATTGAGAGCCAAGTTTCAGATACTCTAATGACTGCAATTATGACTAAATTACTCAGCTCCACTGATTCTTAGTTAGGCAACAGGCCTCCCTCAAGTTTCCCGAAGCATACAAAATTCAGAAACCATTTTATGTACACCAGAGAAGCAAAGATGAGTGAATAAGAAAAACATTCATTTTCATATAACAAAAGGACTCATTTAGTAATCAGGGGAAAATGTTTAAGACTAAATTGGAAAACAGAACCAAGTTTTCTAGATCACAGGTATATTTTTTTTCCTAAATATCTTCCACATATTTTCTGAATTTTCATGTACTTTTTTCACTTTTAAAACTTATATTTCCAAATTCTGTTCTCTTCATCTGTAGTGTTTTAAACTACCCATATATTCAATTGATGAAGACAAGTAGTAATTATATATAATTCTCAGAAACAAGGCACTTTAGTAAAATTTATGAGGATATGTTTTCAGTAAGTTAATTGAAAAAAAATTCATTCCTAAACCAAGAGAAGAAAAAGTTCTTAAATCAAATTTTCCTAAAATTTTCACCAAAATAAAATTAAGGTTTATATTAAAATATTTGTAAAACACAGATCAAACAAAATAGAGGTTAATCAAGATATATATGAGCCCAGGCATCTAAGTTAGTTCTTGCCATGTAATGATGGACAGCTTGGGAAAGTCACTTAATTTTCTGAAACTCAGCTTCCTTTTCTCTCTAAAACAGAGTAGAAATATCTCTCGGGACTGGATGAGAGTTTAGTATGATCAATGGAATAGTGTTTTGGACTGATAAAATGCTCTTCTAAATCAAGGTAGCAAAATACTGTCTGGCTGAAATCATGGGCTTTGGAGTTAGAGGAACTGTGCATAGTTCTGACCTCAAAAACAGCATTCCCTTGAGGAAAGTTACTCTGACTCTAATAGCCTCTTTTTTAAACCTATACAATATTGACATAATATCTAACCCAGGAGATTCCCGTGATTATTGAATAAGAGCAGCCGTTATCATCGTTTCTGGGTCAATACATGGAAGCTATTAATGGGGTAAAATTCTTCTTCTTTTCTGTCTGTGAATTCTGTGATCCACAGAAAGTTCCTGAATATAGCTCACAAAAAAAGTGAAAGCAAAAAGATAATTTAGAAGTATGCCTGGCATAAAAAAAAAAAAAAACTGGTTACAAGAATATTTTTTGTTTGGTCATTAACCCTAATCCTGAAAAGATAACTAAAAGGAAAATTGCATTGACAACTAATTATAAAGGTTTATTTTGATCAGCCTCAACACAATAAGTTACAAACGTGGAGTGTTTTTATTTTTCCTAACGACTAATATCAAGTATTTTTTGAAGTTGCCATCACCTGAGTATTAGTGGGATGGGGTGATACAGAGGGTGCAAAGGTACCAGTTAATAGCTTTTCAACTCATTTAACAATTTGTATGATAACATTGCATATTTTAGGTATAATTAAAGTCTCAGTGGCTGTAGGGTTCAAAGTTCCTCTCTCTAATAACTCCAGAAGACCTCTGCACAGCTGCCATGACCTGCCTGCAGAAGGAATAATGTGTGCGCTCTGAACTCTGCATCTCACTTTTTCCCACCTGGTTGCATGTGCCAGAGATGCCTGAAGATGTGATGTGGAGAAATGCGTGCTTACTTGAGGAAGGCCTAGTTTGCCATGAACTAAGTGAATGCACAAAAGAAAGAGAGAAAAGACCTAAAACACAGACTTAGGACATTCCCCAAATTTGTATATTAGATTTAGTATAATTGTAAATCCTGATCCTTAGGCTAGGTCATGGATTGAATTGTGTCCCCAGCAGATTCACATGTTGCATTCCTAATTCCCTGAACCTTAGAATTTGGCTTTATTTGGAGACAGGCCTTTCCATAGGTAACCAAGTTAAACTGGGTCATGAGAGTGGGTACTAACCATATGATTAATGTCCTAATAAAAAGGGGGAAATTTGGACACAGGAAAACACATAGAGGGAAAATGATGCAAAGAGACATAGAGAGAAGATAGCCATTTACAAGCCAGTAAGAGGCTTGAAACAGAGCTTCCCTCACAGCTTCAGAAGGAACCAAACTTGCTGACACTTTGATTTTCAACTTCTAGCCTCCAGAAGTGTGAGAAAATAAATTTCTGTTGTTTAGTCATCCAGTACGTTGTTACAGCAGCCCTCGCAAACTAATAGTTTCCATCCCACATCTACTAATATGGATTTCCAAGGCAGCAGCTCAGAAATTTGGTTTAAAGAAATTATCAGATAATTTTGATATGAACAATGAGTTAAAAACACTGCTCAAAACTTTAGCATCCAGAGGATGGTAGGAAAAGAAGTAGACTAAAAAGAAGGAAACAGAAAGGTAAAGTAGAATCAAAGAAAGGAGAATCAAGGAAACCAAGAGAAAAGAGAGTATGAAGAACATAAAGGTCAAGAATAGCAAATCAAAAAAATTTTTTAATAAAGAAAAGAGCAGACAAGGTGAATTGGCTTTAACCATTAAGAAATAGCAGCTTCAAGTTGCAAGTATGCAGAAGATTGTTGACTGTAGTGCATCTCTTTTAGATTTATTTCTTTTGTGATTTTCTACTGAAACCAAATGGTGGATACATTTGGTTAACATAGAAAACTGATGCATTTAAGATACATTAACTCTTCAGCAATCATATATTCATGATGTTTAATTGCAACTCTCCTGTTGGGAAGAGTGAACAACAAATAAATTAGTAGATGAAGAAGTGGCTCCAAACAAGAACTGACAACACTTCAGTTATATCGAGGATTTAGAACACTTTAAATATCCATTCAACCATTTTCTTTCATAAGAAGAATCGTGCTGTTTTGGAGTAACTAAAAATAACACATCACTCTAATATTCTAAGGTATAAACTTTCTTCCAGAGGAAAAGGAAAAAAGCTATTTTAGAATAAGGGACTCTCAGCTCCTCAGCATTATTCCAACTCTATTTGTTAGTTATGATAAGGCTGTGATCTTATGCTTACCATGCCTAACTTCTACCCTAGTTCATCATTAACTTAGCTAAGCTTGTTACTATGAAGAAAGCTATTGATACATATCAAGATTGAAGCTTAGTTGTTCTATAGGCTTCATTCTTGTACACTACTCTCCACGAATAGTTAACCAAAGATTAATGGCTCAGATAATCACCCAACTGAAAGCGAGACCTGACAGCTATTTGGAACCATGGGATTGAGACAATCATCTCGGAAAATAGAACACTACCCTACCACAACATGTAGCCCCTTTTTTCTCCCACTATATAATCTCCAAGCAAAATCTGCATTAACGCAGAGTTGGTTCTATGGGACATGAGTCCACCTACTCCCCACGATATCTGGTTTCCTCAATAAAACTATCTTTCCTTTTCTCCAACACTGGTCTCTCAGAGCAATAAGAGATTAACCTGAAGTCAGTATCATAAGTATATTAGCTATTTAAGCCAGAAGAGCAAGAGAGTACAGGAGAAAACAAAGAAAGTTTAAGAATAATAAGGAGTTAAGACCAGAGGGCAGACAGCAGAAGCAAGAAGAACTACAATCCTGCAGCCTGTGGAACAAAAACCACATTCACAGAAAGATAGACAACATGAAAAGGGAGAGGGCTATGTACCAGATGAAGGAACAAGATAAAACCCAAGAAAAAAAAATTAAATGAAATGGAGATAGACAATCTTCCAGAAAAAGAATTCAGAATAACGATAGTGAAGAAGATCCAGGACCATGGAAAAACAATGGAGGCAAAGATCGAGAAGATGCAAGAAATGTTTAACAAAGATCTAGAAGAATTAAAGAGCAAACAGAGATGAACAATGCAATAACTGAAATGAAAACTTCACTAGAAGGAATCAATAGCAGAATAACTGAGTCAGAAGGACGGAAAAGTGACGGAAGACAGAATGGTGGAATTCGCTGCTACAGAACAGAATAAAGAAAAAAGAATGAAAAGAAATGAAGACAGCCTAAGGGACCTCTGGGACAACATTAAACACAACAAAATTCGCATCATAGGGGTCCCAGAAGGAGAAGAGAGAGAGAAAGGACACGAGAAAATATTTGAAGAGATTATGGTCGAAAACTTCCTTAGCATGGGAAAGGAAATAGCCACCCAACTCCAGGAAGCACAGAGAGTCCCATACAGGATAAACACAAGGAGAAACACACCAAGACACACAGTAACCAAACTGGCAAAAATTGAAGACAAAGAAAAATTATTGAAAGCAGCAAGTGAAAAATGACAAATACCATACAAGGGAATTCCCATAAGGTTAACAGCTGATTTCTCAGCAGGAACTCTACAAGCAAGAAAGGAGTGCCATGATATACTTAAAGTGATGAAAGGGAAGAACCTACAACCTAGATTACTCTACCCAGCAAGAATCTCATTCAGATTCGATAGAGAAGTCAAAAGCTTTACAGGGAATCAAAAGCTAAGAAAATTCAGCTCCATCAAACCAGCTCTACAACAAATGCTAAAGGAACTTCTCTAAGTAGGAAACACAAGAAAGAAAAGGATCTATAAAAAACAAACCCAAAACAATTAAGAAAATGGTAATACGAACATACATATCGATAATTACCTTAAACGTGAATGGATTAAATGCTCCAACCAAAAGACACACGCTTGCTGAATGGATACAAAAACCAGACCCATATATAGGCTGTCTACAAGAGACGCGCTTCAGACCTAGGGACACATACAGACTGAAAGTGAGGGGATGGAAAAAGATATTCCATGCAGGTGGAAATCAAAAGAAAGCTGGAGTAGCAATACTCATATCAGATAACATAGACTTTCAAATAAAGAGTGTTACAAGAGACAAGGAAGGACACTATGTAATGAAC
This sequence comes from Monodon monoceros, assembly GCF_005190385.1. Taxonomy (NCBI): domain Eukaryota; kingdom Metazoa; phylum Chordata; class Mammalia; order Artiodactyla; family Monodontidae; genus Monodon; species Monodon monoceros. The sequence goes on along the minus strand of NW_021703765.1, from coordinate 8,604,371 downwards.
AAGGGATCAATCCAAGAAGAAGATATAACAATTATAAATATATATGAACCCAACATAGCAGCACCTCAATACATAAGGCAACTGCTAACAGCACTAAAAGAGGAAATTGACAGTAACACAATAATAGTGGGGGACTTTAACACCTCACTTACGCTAATGGACAGATCATCCAAACAGAAAATTAATAAAAACACAGGCTTTAAATGACACAATAGACCAGATAGATGTAACTGATATTTGTAGGATATTCCACCTAAAAACAGCAGATTACACTTTCTTCTCAAGTGCACACAGAACATTCTCCAGGACAGATCACATCTTGGGTCACAAATCAAGCCTCAGTAAATTTAAGAAAATTGAAATCATATCAAGCATCTTTTCTGACCACAACGCTATGAGATTAGAAATGAGTTACAGGGAAAACAACATAAGAAACACAAACACATGGAGGTGAAACAATATGTTACTAAATAATGAAGAGATGACTGAAGAAATCAAAGGGGAAATCAGAAAATACCTAGAGACAAATGACAATGAAAACACGATGATCCAAAACCTATGGGATGCAGCAAAAGCACTTCTAAGAGGGAAGTTTATAGCTATATAAGCCTACCTCAAGAAACAAGAAAAATCTCAAATAAACAATCTAACCTTACACCTAAAGGAACTAGAGAAAGAAACAAAACCCAAAGATAGCAGAAGGAAAGAACTCATAAAAATCAGAGCAGAAATAAATGCAATAGAAACAAAGAAAACAATAGCAAAGATCAATAAAACTAAAAGCTGGTTCTTTGAGAAGATAAACAAAATTGATAAACCATTAGCCACACTCATCAAGAAAAAGAGGGAGAGGACTCAAATCAATTAAATTAGAAACGAAAAAGGAGAAGTTACATCAGACACGGCAGAAATTCAAAGCATCCTAAGAAACTACTACAAGCAATTCTGTGTGAATAAAATGGACAACCTGGAAGAAATGGACAAATTCTTAGAAAGGTATAACCTTCCAAGACTGAAGCAGGAAGAAACAGAAAATATGAACAGAACAATCACAAGTCATGAAATTGAAACTGTGATTAAAAATCTTCCAACAAACAAAAGTCCAGGACCAGATGGCTTCACAGGTGAATTCTATCAAACATTTAGAGAAGAGCTAACACCCAGCCTTCTCAAACTCTTCCAAAAAACTGCAGAGGAAGGAACACTCCCAAACTCATTCTATGAGGCCACCATCACCCTGATACCAAAACCAGACAAAGATACTATAAAAAAATGAAAATTACAGACCAATATCACTGATGACTATAGATGCAAAAATCCTCAACAAAATACTAGCAAACAGAATCCAAAAACACGTTAAAAGGATCATACACCATGATCAAGTGGGATTTACCCCAGAGATGCAAGGATTCTCCAATATACACAAATCAATCAAGGTGATACACCATATTAACAAATTGAAGAAGAAAAACCATATGATCATCTCAATAGATGCAGAAAAAGCTTTTGACAAAATTCAATACCCATTTATGATAAACGCTCTCCAGAAACTGGGCATAGAGGGAAACTACTTCAACATAACAAAGGCCATATATGACAAAGCCACAGCAAACATCATTCTCAATGGTGAAAAACTGAAAGTATTTCCTCTAAGATGAGAAACAAGACAAGCATGTCCACTCTCACCACTATTATTCAAAATGGTTTTGGAAGTTCTAGCCACAGCAGTTAGGGAAGAAGAAGAAATAAAATAATACACATTGGAAAAGAAGAAGTAAAACTGTCACTGTTTGCAGATGACATGGTACCATACATAGAGAATCCTAAAGATGTCACCAGAAAACTGCTAGAGCTCAACAATGAATTTGGTAAAGTTGCAGGATACAAATTTAATGCATAGAAATCTCTTGCATTCCTATACACAAATGCTGAAAAATCTGAAAGAGACATTAAGGAAACATTGCTATTTACCATTGCAAGAAAAAGAATAAAATACCTAGTAATAAACCTACCTTGGGAGACAAAAGACCTGTATGCAGAAAACTATAAGACACTGAAGAAATAAATTAAAGATGATACCAACAGATGGAGAGATATGCCATGTTGTTGGACTGGAAGAATCACTATTGTGAAAATGAGTATACTACCCAAAGCGTTCAACAGATTCAATGCAATCCGTATCAAATTACCAATGGCATTTTTTACAGAACTAGAACAAAAAATCTTAAAATGTGTGGAGAAAAAAAGACCCCAGATAGCCAAAGAGTTTTGAGGGACAAAAACGGAGCTGGAGGAATCAGACTCCCTGACTTCAGACTATACTACAAAGCTACAGTAATCAAGACAATATGGTACTGGCAAAAACCAGAAATATAGATTAATGGAACAGGATAGAAAGCCCAGAGATAAACCCACACACCTATGGTCAACTGATCTATGACAAAGGAGGCAAGGTTATACAGTGGAAAAAAGACAGTCTCTTCAATAAGTGGTGTTGGGAAAACTGGACAGCTACATGTAGAACAATGAAATTAGAACAGTCCCTAACACCATACACAAAAATAAACTCAAATGGATTAGATACCTAAATGTAAGGCCAGACACTATAAAACCCTTAGAGGAAAACACAGGAAGAACACTCTTTGACATAAATCACAGAAAGATATTTTTTGATCTACCTCCTAGAGTAATGGAAATAAAAACAAAAATTAAATAATGGGACCTAATGAAACTTAAAAGCTTTTGCACAGCAAAGGAAACCATAAACAAGACAAAAAGACAGCCCTCCAAATGGGAGTAAATATTTGCAAATGAATCATCGGACAAAGGATTAATCCCCAAAATATATACACAGCTCATGCAGCTCAATATTAGAAAAACAAGCAACCCAATCCAAAAATGGGCAAAAGACCTAAATAGACATTTTTCCAAAGAACACAGATGGCCAAGAAGCACATGAAAAGCTGCACAACATCACTAATTATTAGAGAAATGCAAATCAAAACTACAATGAGGTATCACCTCATACCAGTTATAATGGGCATCATCAGAAAATCTAGAAACAACAAATGCTGGAGAGGGTGTGGAGAAAAGGGAACCCTCTTGCACTGTTGTTGGGAATGTAAATTGATACAGCCACTATGGAAAACAGTATGGAGGTTCCTTAAAAAACTAAAAGTAGAACTACCATATTACCCAGCAATCCCACTACTGGGTGTATACCCAGAGAATACCATAATTCAAAAAGACACATATACCCCAATGTTCATTGCAGCACTATTTACAATAGCCAGGTAATGGAAGCAACCTACATGCCCATCGACAAACAAATGGATAAAGAAGATGTGGTACATATATAGAATGGAATATTACTCAGCCACAAAGAGGAACGGAATTGGGTCATTTGTAGAGATGTGGATGCATCTTGAGAGTCTCATAGAGAGCGAAGTAAGTCAGTAAGAGAAAACAATTTTCGTATATTAATGCATACATGTGGAACCTAGAAAATGGTACAGATGAACTGGTTTGCAGAGCATAAATTGAGATACTCATGTAGAGGACAAACGTATGGACACCAAGGGGGAAAGTGGCGGGGGGTGGTGGTGGTGGATTGAACTGGGAGATTGGGATTGACATGTATACACTGATGTGGATAAAATGGATGACTAATAAGAGAAAATAAATAAACATTAAAAAATAAAAAGAATAATAAGGAGTTAAAATAAAGAGCTGATCTTCTGGCAGATTGTAAAACTCTTCAGAGAAATAAAACCATATAGAATTGTAACACTAAGTGAAGGTTTGTTTAAATGCTGTAACAAAAGCTGATCATATATAAATTTTATAGAGTGAGAAAAAGAATGAGAGAAGGAAGGAAGGAAGGAAGGGAGGAAGGGAGGGAGGGAGGAAGGGAGGAAGGAAGGAAGGAAGGAAGGAAGGGAGAAAGCCATTGCTGTTCATTGGCTCTGTTTACAATGATTTTCTTTTTTTCATTGGCTCTGTTTACAATGATTTTCTTTTTTCATTTTACATTTTTGTTTTCACAGGTTCTCATCTTTTGTCATGCAGATGCTTTATTGAACTCACTGAGTGATCTGGAGCTTGCCTAGATGAGGGAGGGCAACTAGAGCTCTTTTTTCCTCTGATTCACTTATTTCCCTATCTTCACATGTCAACTGCAAGGTTCTGAGTGATCCACTGATTTAAATGAACCTTTCATCAACTAAAGAGATAAGTGCATGGAAAAAGAATTCAGCGTGAAAGAATAAAATGAAGAATCCCGTGAGGATAAACAGCTACTGGGGTGCCTAAGGCATATGAGACGTTGAATTCAGAGTTTTTAAAGCTTCTCTTGAGGTCATCTGGAACTATTTATGTGGGAACAGTTTTATTGGTGAAGCACTCATTAAATATTTTCTGCCTAAGATGATTTGTATTTCACATAGCTGTTTTAAACATTTTAATACACGGTATATGGATACATTTCAAAGGAGATTAACTTAAGTTTCCATAAAGCACTGGAAGTGAGTTAAATAAATTTAAGTAATAATAATGATGATATACCACTTTTCAAGCATAAAAAGAGGAAAACATCATAGTTTTTACACACTTTTCCCTTTTCTTTCAATTTACATTTTTAAGATATGTTATTGACTTTTTATATCAAGAGGGTCCCACTTGATACCCAATTCAATAATTATACTATTACAATATTCTGAAAGTAAAAACATTATACTCAGAAATATATGTTAGGAGATAAATAAATAAATAAAGCCCCTTTTCTTCATTGTCTTCTCTGAATAAGTAGTAACCAATTTTAAGAGTTTGTCTTTTTGGGAAAAACAATCATTTCTTAAAGTTGCTTAGGGCTTCCCTGCTGGTGCAGTGTCTGAGAGTCCGCCTGCCGATGCAGGGGACACGGGTTCGTGCCCCGGTCTGGGAGGATCCCACACGCCGCGGAGCGGCTGGGCCCGTGAGCCATGGCCGCTGAGCCTGCGCGTCCGGAGCCTGTGCTCGGCAACGGGAGAGGCCACAACAGTGAGAGGCCCGCGTACCACAAAAAAAAAAAAAAAAAAAAAAGTTGCTTAAATATCTAGCATAAAATCATGGTGTCTGGTAGCAAACAATTGTACTTAAAAATTATATCTGAGCCATGGATATAATAAAGGGTGAGTTCATAATTCAGTCTAACAGATCTCATACATACTCATCTTTTAAGTGCCTTACATGAGGCTACTTTTGTGTCCATTAAATAGAAGCGCTATGGACATTTCCTCAGTGTTAATGTTGGAATATCAACCCTAGTCATTCAGCTCCACTTTATTACTGTTTTCCAGTCCGGATGGCTGTCAGCCTAAGTGTCTGAGCATGGCATTAAACAAAACAAAACACAACAAAAAAAACCCCATAATCCTACTGCTTTTTTTTTTTTTTTTACCATTCCCCAATCCTATGAAAACAGCAACATGTATTTACAATATCTCATTTGCAAAGGCATAAAAGATGAAAGATGATATTCAACTTTGTGAACTACTGGAAACAGGATGATGCATGAGAAAATAAATGAAACCCTTGGATTCATATGGTATATGTTCTACAGATCTTTTTCAAGGAATTTTGCTCTAACGAGCATGTTGATATAAGCAATCTGTTTCCCAAGCTGTTCACATAGAGAATAAAGACCCCAGGCACAAAAAGATGGAGAAATGCTTTTTCTCAACCACTGAAACTGAGAAACTAAGAGTATATACATATAGACTTGTTTCCTAATTAACATATATTTTTATTAAAACAAACATATTTTAGACTAGGATTTCTCATTTTTGTACACTACTTTCCAGATTGATGGCAGATGTATAATAATAGTAATAATTCACATGGAATTTTAGAGTTTGCAACATATTTCAAGTATGTCATCAATGTGTTACTTCATTCTGAGACCGATCAGTTCTGTCCAAGGAAATATTTCTCTAAAATTTCATTTTGAGTGTTTCAAATATATATATACTTTTATCTTGGATAGTTAAATGTAATGAAACTATTAATTGATTATCAAGATCTCATTCTAATTTCAAGTAAAAGCATCGCCTCCTACGAAAACAGTATAATTGACCATTCAGCAGATCACACTTCAGTGATCAAATATCCATATGAAATAATAAAACAAATACTTTGTAGACGAAAGTCGATAAGGTAATAAGAGGTTCAGATGCTTTATTATTTTAACGTTATTAAGACTGAGAGAGCTGAGATGTTCATAGAGATGGCAGGGAGATGGCTCAAAGGTGTGCAAGCCCAGAGTAGCTGTCCTGGCCTCCCTCAGTGTAATGGCAGACTCAGAGAACCCCAGGCTGAGGAGCCACCACCCACCACTCAGCAACTCCATAGACCCTTCTTTGTGGGCAAAGCACAAAAGGGACTTGCCTCTCACAAAAACATATTGAAATTAATGAATACATTTATATGTATTGCATAATCTTCTGTGCCCCGGTGGGATTCATTGTCTAGGTCAAGGCTGTCCATTATATCTTTTTATACTACTGGAAGTATTCTGTATGTACACTCATAAACCTCAGCTGCACATGGCTACTGAGTACTTGAGATGTGACTGAGAAACTAATTTTTTAAAATTTTATGTTATTTATGTAATTTAAATGACCACATGTACTTAGTGCCTACTGTATTGGACAGTGCAGTTCTAGGCATTTCTTTCAGTCACCCAACTTAGATGGCCTATGCAAATTCTTATCATTATATGATAATAAGCAAAACAAGCTTAAATATACATTTTTGCTTAAGTACACACTTTTGATAATTCATTTGAATTACATTTATGTATCTTCATCATCTTCATGAAAATGGATAAAATAGAATGGCCTGGGGTGAAAAAAATATTACAAGTATCTGCTTTTAAATTAATTCAAAATAACTTTTGGGTCACTGATGAAAGCTTTCATATACTCTAAAGAGGAAAAGGACTCAGTGAATGCCTTTTATCAATAAACATTTTTAAAAGTTTATAAATCCAGTGTGCGTTTATTAAAGCTTTAAATTATACATAGTAAGATTGGTGAATTCCTTGGAGAAAAAAATCAGCAGATAAAGGAAGGTAATTTGAGCAGCTAGTTTGTTAAATCATACTTTTCTAATTCATGGCAATACTTGACCACACTCCCACCCCCAATTCCTTCTTTCTAAAACTTTACTCCTTCTAATAACATATTACTGTGTATTTATATTAAAGAAATGACTGAATATCGGAGGTAATAACTGAATCAAATGAATGACGTTAGAGAAATGCTGTTGAATAACATATTCACTTCAAGGAAGTATCAGGAATATGCACATTAGTTTATATGTTTCCCTTGAGTTTTCTGAAGGACACAATTGCATATATTTGTATGATAATGATTTATTTTTTTTTATTTCCCTTGTGCATTAGCAGTATTAGATGCTTACATAACTTTTTCTCCTATTATTGTTTTGACTCTCATTTTATGTTCCTTCAGTGAGGTCATTCTTTGAGTTCTCAATCTGAGTAGGGAAAATAGAGTTTGATATATGTCTTGGTGCAGTGAATAACATACTGAAGTAAAACTGTCACAATGTAGTGGATACATGTTTTTCATTCTGAAGGTTGTTAAACTGCTAGCACCATAATTGTCTGAATCTATGATAATAATCAAAACAGATGTGGTGAAAAGGTACCAGATGCACAGCATAATGGTTAAGAGCTCAGGTGTGACTAAGTTCAAAGTATTTCACTAATTATTTCCTTTAAAGACCTGTCATCTTCTAAGTGGGAACAAATATCTTCCTTAAAGCTTTCTGTGAGAATTGACAAGGTATTTTGAATCAATACTTAGCATATTGCCTGACACATAGCTAACTTTTGGAGATACTTATAAACTGTATTATTTTAATTTTTCACTCCAGATTTTTAAAGTAATATAGGTATATGTAAGAATTAACACTAAAATATTTTTATTTGTAGTACAGAAATACTCTTTGTTTATAGTCATCATAAAAAATCTATTTTTGTTATCATTTATAGGTTTCAGAAATTTTAAGAAACCAGACCAATATGAAGCCCAACAGAGAAAACAGATTATAAAATGATGAGAATCTAAATGTAATGTGTAAAGTTTTCAGGATGGAATTTTTCCCTTAGGCACAATATGTTACTTGTTTTTGTTCCACATAAAAATGGTTTTCATTAATATTAAAATACACAACAGAACTCATGGTTACCTTAAGCTCTCCTGGCATTTTGATTTACCTCACTGAATCAATTTCCTGCAGAAGCCAACCCACAATGTTATACCTCAAAGTCATATCCCTCAAATCTATAAAATAATTCTTAGTATCAAAGTAATTAAAATGGTACACTGTTTCACTGACAAGGAGAAAAATATTACAATTTGGTTCTTAACACACAATTTCTTCATTGTTATTTTTTTGTAAACATGTAGCCTCAAGTCAAGGTAAAATTGCTATCATTTTAACAGAAGGCAAAAAAGTCAATTGAATACATTACAGTAAGGAAGACTAAAGTAGAAAAACAGCTGATTAAAGAATAAACTCATTTTTTTTAATTGAGAGAGAAGGAAAAATAATCACATTACCTTAAGATTTTCCAAACTGTAGGGTTCAACCCACTTGGGAGGATTGAAATAAATTTAATGAATCTTAACTAAAATATTTTTCATGAAATAAAATGAAACAAAATGAAGTAAAATAAAATGGAGAGTATCAGGGAGCATCACAATACTGTTTCGTGAGAGTTTTGTCTCAGTTGTGTGTGTGTGTGTGTGTGTGTGTGCGCGCGCACGTGTGTGTGTGTCTGTGCATGTGTGTGTGTGTGTACGTGTGTGTACTGGATCATGAGGAAAAATGTGCTTCTTATTGGGAATCATTATCAAAAATTTGAAAAAAAACCTAAACTCTACTAAGCAATTTAAAATACTGGGCTACAGAGAGTAACAGAAAAATAAAAACAAGAAAGTTGTGAATGACTGACATTAATAGTAATGTCAAATTATTTTATTATTTCTCAAGATAAGCTTCTGAGACAGATTTGAGTCACTGAGTTTTCACTGTAGTTTCAATTATAAAATAGAGCATGAGACAGATTTTTTTTTTACTCTCTTTAAGTTTCCTTTGTGAGTAAAACAAAATAGCTTCAAAATAGTCTCAGAGACTATCAGTAGAAAATCTAGTCACTCAGTGATTCAGATAATGTGTCTGGCTTTACCATCAATGGATAGTGATTATTAGGAAAACCAGAATCATATCTTTTCAAAGTTTCTGTGAGTAGAAAAGTTTAAGTTACACATCACCTACACATACCTAATGGAAATCAAGGTGGTGGAGCTGTGCCCATAAAGTTAAATTGTTAAACAGCAGGTGAATCCCAGCATATGAAAAACAAATACATTCTCTAGGCACAAATTAGATATAACATGATAGTAATTGCAAAAATTTTAAATGGCAAAATGGTTGCATTTCCGCATGTATGATATGAACATGTATTTAGTCACATTAATAATGCAACATAAAAATATTTCTCGGATTTGAAAATCTCTTTTATTCTTTCCAAATTTACAACACTTTAGGAACACAGAAAACTTCAGCCACAGAACATATATTTTTCTAATTTGCCTGTGGCTTTGATGATAACTAGAAGACTACCATGCAGCCTTATCTACCACTGAACACTAACTCCAGCCTACTGCCCATTAGGAATTTCCCATTTACTTTCTTTCACTCCTGCCTGGGATAAACTTTCAACATCTCTGTCAATGTTTTCCTTATTTTTGTGGTCTAATTTAAATTACTCATTCACTTCTTTCTCCCAGAGATCTTTATTTTTCTTCACAATAGACTTTTTTTCTGTGTGGTTACTTTTCTTTTCCAATTACAGATAATTAGTTCCTTGAAGGCAAGATTATCATAATCACCTTTACCTGGTATAATGCCTTGAACATATGTGATAGTCTATGTGGGTATCTGTGAGGATGAGTAAATGGATGAATGAGGGAATGAGTGGATGAATGAATAAATGAATGAATGAATAGTGAATAACACATACAGATCTATTAAATTGACTTTTGAAAAGGACACTATCAACTGTTTACCATTAATGCTTACATTTAGAACCAATAATTTGAGTCACCCCACATCTGATTCCCTCTTGAATAGTAAATCACTGTAAAATGTCTGTCAATTCTTCATCAATAATCTAACCAATATCAGCACGCTGAGAATGGGGCGCTGGGCCACTTATTACTGTGGGATGTTGGTGTTAGTGGATTCCATGTGGTTTACTTATGATACCAACTTTGTCTTGACAGAGCAACATGCATTTCACCTTCTGTTGCCTTTCTGTAACATTCTAAGCATTGACATGAATAAACCACAAAGACTTCTGAAACTCAATTTGGAAATTATCTTAAAAACAAATGTCCAGTGTTGTCATAGTAATAAATGATGCTGCAAAAGTCACTATGTCAAAATAAAGAACAGAAATGCTTAATATGTTTTCATTCATTTTTGGAAAACTGATTTATAATTGAAATTTTTAGATTGCATACATGTAGTTGCTTAGTAGGAAAGGATTCAAGTAGCATTGTAATTACTGAGAAGTTTCCAGAATACTGTTTTTGCAATTTTATCTCCATTTACATCTTTCAAATGCCCTATATTCTAACAACAGATTAGACACAGTTTGTGTCTTGATGCCTTTATTGTGGAATGTTGTTTTACATTCTTAATCACTTATCATTCTCACATTCATTTTTCAAAAATTGGTTACAATTTTATAATTTATCCACATTTTTGGACACTCTTCTTCCTGGTCAAATTAATCAACCCTCATCTATATATCTATATTTTTCAATTAAATTTAAAGACAACAAATATATTTTAGTTCTTGGAAATAAATTATTCTTATTTTGTTTTGTATGTATAGTGTCAGGATATATAGTTCTATGTAATCTTTCTCTCTATGGAGATAAGAAAGAACAGTCTCATTGCTTTGATAAATTAGAAATGCTAATGCAAGTTAAAACAGAAGTAAGAAAAATCATTTACCATTAAAAAATATTCAACCTTTTGAAAAGTCCAAGTACAAAGAAAAGATTTTTATAGCCTAGGATATAGATAGTTGGGTTTATCTGATAGATCATTATTATTATAGTTTGGAGTGGAAAAGAACTTTGAATGGTGTAGTGATTTTTTTAATTAAGTCTTTTAATTATTCTTATAGAAAATGAAAAATAGAAAGTGAAAAGTTATATCTTCTTTCACGTTACCTTGGAGTGAGATTTTTATCAGTTCTCCAAGCTAAGCAGAATCAAATCTGTTCATTAATTTCCTGGGAACTGACCAAAGAAAGGTTTCCTGTGTAGCTGGCAATGCAATTGATAGCAGGTACTTTTTATGCTGAGTCATCTTTCACATTTTAGTGAAGGATTCTGATACCATTGTCTCTAAAAGGAAACTATATCTTGGCTTAAGAATACTATATTCCCATGATATTTTCCACATGTCATGCAACGTGATAGAACATGATACAGGTAGATTGTAATAAGTCACAGGTATATTATAGTTTGTAATACCCAGACCAGGGACTGGGAAAACTCTACAAAGTGATTCACTAAAAAACGCTGTAAGCAAAGAGAGATGACAACCTGTAAAAAAAAAAAAAAGAAAAAAGTGCAAGTGACTTACAGGAAGATGGGGGAAAAAAAAGAAACAGAACAGAGAACAAATAATTTACCAGACTTAAGCCCTAACATATCACTAATTACTGTAAATGTAAATTGTCTAAATACTCCCCAAAAGCCACAGATTAGAAGAGTAGATGAAGGGTCAGGACTAGACTATATGCTGTTTACATGAAACTCACATCAACTTAGATGATATAGGTAGGTTGAAAGAAAAGATGGAAAAAAGATATAGCATGAAAACATGAATTAAAAAAAATCAGAAGTAATCATATTTATATAAAGAAAGTAGACTTCAGAGCAAAGAAAACTATTTGAAATAAAGAGGGACATTAAATAATGATAGGAGATTAATCCCAGGAAGACATAATTATTGTAAATGTGTATGCACAAAACCATAGAGCCTCAAAATACTCAAAATGAAAACTGATAGAGATGAAAGGAAAAATAGACAAATTCACAATTAACACATAAGGAATTTAACATCGTCTCTAATAAATTGATATAACACCTACACAAGGATATAGAAGATCTGAACAACAAAATCAACCAAAAAGACCTAATTAACATGTTTAGAACACTCCAGTAAACAAGAGCAGAATATACAATTGTTTCAAGCACTTATGAAGTATTCACCAAAATAGATCATACTCTAGTCCATAAAACAATCTCAGCAAATATAAAAGAATCAACATCTTACGGATTATGTTGTCTGACCATAAAAGGGAGCAAAATAAAAATCAATACCAAAAAAACTGCAGGAAATTTTCTAAATATGTATGTGGAAATTTAACTACGCACTTCTAAAAAAACCCACAGGTCAAAGAGGAAGTCTTAAAGGAAATCTCTAAAAATACATAGAAGTGAATGAAAGTGAAAATACAACATATCAAAATGTATAGGACAACATATCAGAATGCATGTACTAAGAGGGAAATTTATAACAGTAAATGATTATATTAGAAAATAGAAAAGGTCTGAAATCAATCATCTAAGTTACTATCTCAAGAAACTAGAAACAAAAGAGCAACATATACCCAAAGAGAGAAAAATCAAGGAACTAATAAAGATGAGAGCAGAAATCGGTGTAATTAAAACAAGACAACAATAGATAAAAATCAGTAAATCAAAATGCTGATCCTTTGAAATAATTTAAAAATCTTACAAGCCTCTCGCAAGACTGACAAGATGAAAAAGAGAGAAGACACAAGTGACCAATATCAGGAATTAAACAGGGTTTATCCCTACAGACTCTGCTGCCATTAAAAAGATAAGGGATTACTACAAATAACTTTGTACTCATAAAATTCAACAACCTAGAAAATACCACTCAGCAAAAGAAAAGAAAAAAAAATGGATACAATAGATTCATGCAAAAATTTAGCTGAATTTCCAGAACATTATACCAAGTGGGAAAAAAAAAAGCCATTCCCAGATAGTTATATACTGCATTTATCGTACATGCTTAAAGTCACAAATCTGTAAAACTGGAGAACAGATTAGTGGTTGCTAGGGTTTAGAGAAAAGGTTGGGGGATGGGGGAGGGAGGGAGGTGTGGCTGTAAAGGGCAACATGAGGGATCCTTGCAGTGGTGGAAATGTTCTGTATCTTGACTGTATCAATCTCAGTATCCTGGTGGTGATATTGTACTATCAGTTTTTGCAAGATGTTACCATTTGGAGAAACTGGATAAAGGATGCACCAATCTCTTTGTATCATTTCACTTATCTGCATGTGACCCTACAAATAGTTCTTAATAAAAGTTTAACTTATGAATATGATTTGTTGATTAATACACTGAAATTCATTTATATTTGGTACGCTATGAGTCTATAAATGTGTGAGTATGTGACTATAAACACGTGGTTATGTACAACCCTACAAATGAAATGCAGAAGTCCTGCTTCCATTGAGCATGTAGTCACTTTAGTAGGTTCAGGGAAGTATAAACAAAAGCAAGATTCTAAGAAAATAGCAATTAAACCAAGATTAGAAATGATCGATTAACAGCAGGGGCCACATGTAAGGAAAAGAAATCTAACAGTATTGTAAGATAACATATTAGCCAAAAGCCCTGAAAGAAAGTTGGTCAGCACAGAATCTATTCAGATTTTCATTGATACAAAGCCTCTGGATGATGCAAATGACTTTAAGGAAATATTAGTTAAGGTGTAATGAGTAAGTAGTAGGCTCAGGTGGCAAACACTCTACATGAACTTTGGTGCCTTTGAGATGTGTGGATTGGAGGAATGGATTACAGAGTTTAGGGATGGGTTTGGTGAGTGGAGGAAGGAAGATCAGTGTGGCTATAAAGGGACAACATGAGGGTTCCTTGTAAGAATGAAATTTTCTATACAGTCACTGTATATGATACACAGAACTGATATCAGGTGAGGAATTAGAAATAGAGAAGAGGGGACAGAACAGGACCGAATGAGGTACAAGTCAATTGATTCTAGTGCAGAAACAGATTTGTAGGATCTGTCTGGTGAGAATCAATAAAAGGTGTCCCTGCTATATTAACTTTGGTTTCTTATGAGGGAAGACACTTGTACTAATGATGACTGAGGAGAAAACGATCCTCACAGTACAATCTGAATCAAGGCCCTGCTGGTGTATTTCACTTGCTTATAGATTATTTACTTGGCTCTAGGGCAGGAGTTTGCAAACAATGTCCCATGAGCCAAAGCTAGGCCACTGCCTGTTTGAGAAAATAAAGTTTTATTGGCACACAGACTCCCTCACTTGTGTACATAGTGTATATGGCCGCTCTTTTTGCTACAACAGCAGTGTTGAGTAGCTGAAACACAGATCATTGGGACCACAAAGCTGAAAATATTTACTAGGTGGCCCTTTACAGGAAAAGTTTGCTGACTCTAGCATCATCTAAGGTGATGCAACACAGGAGAAAAGCTCTCGAAACATACTGAATATCAATGAGGTCACTCTTCCTGTGGACTGAATGTTAAGCTTCTGTGGCCAGTATTAATCTATATCTATAATTACTGTACCTACAACTTTCAGTCCGTCAGCTACAAAACAGGTAATTGGCAATATGACGACAATTTCAATTTTCATTGTACAGTACAGACTGATCAGCGTTTATATATGGCACATTTAAACCTATTTCTACTGATAAATTTGAAGCTAAAAATTAGTCTACAATTTCAAAGGATAGTCATTAAAGTGTTTTATATTCTAATATAAGTAACTTGGTGTCAGAAAGAGTTGGTTAAGTTTCCAAATTTGTCTAAGTTGCTCCTGGGCTGACCTTCACTGAGATCATTTGGTTCCTTGTTAAGAATTTTTAAAAGGAATTTTGTGAGAATCTAAGTAATGTGACAAGTGTTGAGCTGAAAACAGATTTAATGTGACCTTTCCTTTTGTAGAAAGGAAGAAAATCTTAGTATATATATCCTGGGAATAAATAAAAAATAAAATGAAGCAAGGCAATTAAAACTTGTATCAAATTTTGTGTTCATATTTTTAAAGTTACCACTCCAACAGGCTCATGGAGAGTAGAATAACAAATCACGAAAAGAATTCTTGTTAGCATTCAAGAACTAAAAAAGTAGAAGAAAGGAGGAAGTCTTTTTAGGAAACTTTTAAAGAAAGAAGTGGCTTCTCAATCAAGCCCATTTTAATTTCTATATTGGTGAAAGGCCGAACTCAACCATGAAGGCCAGAATCCTGAGTCATCTGAGAAGCCTGTCTTTTTTTAATTCCTCACATCTCATCTATTATTAAGTCCTGCCTTTTTTACCTCATATATGCTTCTGTACAGCATCCCTTCCTTTTCAGCTCCATCAAGACTATTGCATACACCCGCACCTGAACCTTTGATTACTAATGGATTTTCTTGTGGCTGGTGGTGTTATTTTAATTCATCACTCTCACTACCTCTAGAATGGATCCAAATCCAATCACACCAATCCCTCCCTCAAAACATTTTAGAACTTCCTTTCTTTTACACGACCTAGCCCAGTTCTATCATGTGCCATGAACAATTCTTCAGGATATGGCTCTAGTCGGAAGTCTGAAGATCCTCCCTTTTCTTTTTTTAACATCTTTATTGGAGTATACTTGCTTTACAAAGGTGTGTTAGTTTGTTTCATAACAAAGTGAATCAGCTATACATATACATATAATCCCCATATCTCCTCCCTCTTGCGTCTCCCTCCCACCCTCCCTATCCCACCCCTCTAGGTGGTCACAAAGCACCGAACTGATCACCCTGTGCTATGCGGCTGCTTCCCACTAGCTAGCTATTTCACATTTAGTAGCATATATAAGTCCATGCCACTCTCTCACTTCGTCCCAGCTTACCCTTCGTCCTCCCCATGTCTTCAAGTCCATTCTCTATGTCTGTGTCTTTATTCCTGTCCTGCCCCTAGGTTCTTTAGAACCTTTTTTTTTTTTTTTTTTAGATTCCATATATATGTATTAGCATACAGTATTTGTTTTTCTCTTTCTGACTTACTTCACTCTTTATGATAGACCCTAGGTCCATCCACCTCACTACAAAAAATTCAGTTTTGTTTCTTTTTATGGCTGAGTAATATTCCATTGTATACAGGTGCCACATCTTCTTTATCCATTCATCTGTTGATGGACACTTAGGTTGCTTCCATGTCCTGGCTATTGTAAATAGAGCTACAATGAACATGTGGTACATGGCTCTTTTTGAATTATGGTTTTCTCAGGTATATGCCCAGTAGTGGGATAGCTTGGTCATATGGTAGGTTCTATTTTTAGTTTTTTTAAGGAACCTCCATACTGTTCTCCATAGTTGGTGTATCAATTTACATTCCCACCAACAGTTCAAGAGGGTTCGTTCCCTTTTCTCCACACCCTCTCCAGCATTTATTATTTGTAGATTTTTTTTTTTTGCAGTACGTGGGCCTCTCACTGTTGTGGCCTCTCCCTTTGCGGAGCACAGGCTCCGGACGCGCAGGCTCAGCGGCCATGGCTCATAGGCCCAGCCGCTCCGCGGCACGTGGGATCCTCCCGGACAGGGGCACGAACCCGTGTCCCCTGCATCGGCAGGCAGACTCTCAACCAGTATGCCACGAGGGAAGCCCTATTTGTAGATTTTTTGATGATGGCCATTCTGACTGGTGTGAGGTGATACCTCATTGTAGTTTTGATTTGCATTTCTCTAATGATTAGTGATGTTGAGCCTTCTTTCATGTGTTTGTTGGCAATTGCAGTTCCTCTCTTAATCACCTCCCACCACCCCATTTCTAATGCTACTCCATGCAGAATAATTTATAGTTCCCTAAAGGTGCCTCAATCTTTATGCCTCTGTGCCTTCACACCTACTCATCCTACTGCATGGAATGCTCCTGCCGGGTGCATCGTCGAAGTAATTATTATATTCCTTTAAAATTTTTCTCAAATATCATCAATTTGGGGGAAATACTTCCTGACCATCTTACCCAGTCTCCTTCCTCTACACCCAGAGTCTTAGCTACTGGCTTTCCTTTGAGAGTTCCTGCTGTACTTCCACAGACTGCTTTGCAAATCTCCACTTACCTCTGCTTATTTTCAATCCCTGACATAGCTAAGGATCAGTATTGGAAATGTTGAGGTAGATAGTAATTAGAACAATATTAATTGAGCAATTTCTCTGAGTCAGGTACTAAGTATTTCAAAAATACTACGTCCTTGGGCTTCCCTGGTGGCGCAGTGGTTGAGAGTCCGCCTGCCGATGCAGGGGACGGGTTCGTGCCCCGGTCCAGGAAGATCCCACATGCTGCGGAGCGGCTGGGCCTGTGAGCCATGGCCGCTGAGCCTGCGCATCCGGAGCCTGTGCTCCGCAATGGGAGGGGCCGCGGCCGTGAGAGGCCCGCGTACCGCAAAAAAAAAAAAAAAAAAAATACTACGTCATCAAATCCTCAGAGCAAGCTTATAAAATAAAGTGTAAATGATTTATTAACCCTTAAGAAAATTCTACAAGGTAGGGAGTATTATCTACATCATATAGATGAGAAAGCTAAAGATTAGGGAGACCAGACCTCGAAGCCAGGTTTATCTAAAACCAGACAACAAATTCTTAAGCAGTGCCTGATAGTGAAGAGTTTTCTTGTAGGAATATTTTTTCTCTTCTATTATGCCTAACATAGAATATATAATATACTATATATATCCATATATGCACAGCCTCCTCTTTAGTAACTATTAATTCACACTTCAGTAATTAATAAATGTTTATTGAACACCTACTACAGTGTGTGTCAGTTGCCTGTCTTAGTGTTCCTACTGTTCTTCATCTGGGTCCTGTTCCCTACGGCCACGCTCATGAATAAAATTGGAAATAAGAGAACATGTCCTACTCGAAAATGATCATTGGTAAGGCACTGGCAAAAATTTAAAACCCCGCAGAAGTATTTGACATTAAGTGGGAATCGTGGAAACAAAAAATTAATATTATAAAATTAAAACAGTCTAATCATGGAGATTTGAGGATCAAAGGCACATAGGGAGTTGGATGAGAACATAGTTTTCTATATACCTCACCTTAGCAGCAAGGCCATAGTTCTCTAACCTTATGCTTTACCACACAAAACAATGTAAAATGTTATAACTTATCTTAAAGCTCCTAACTGCTAGTGAATAAAATTAGATAATATTTGATCAATTCTGCTATCATTTCTGACTTCTTACAACACCTTTCCCAAATGGCAGGTCATAATCTATCACGTTGAAATCTAAAGTTAGTTGATTTTTTTTAAAAAGAAATGGGGACTAAAATTCTCTATATAATCGGTTTTCATTGTTCTTGAAAGTACTGGTGAAGTCACAGCTTAGCTTTCCCTCTTCATCACAACTAATCACTGTTCCTCTAGTTCTTACAGGGAGGCAATTTATTCAGCTATTCAGTTCAGCCTGGACTTAAATCTGGTGGACTGACACCCAATTTAAAATAGTTTTTATCTATTTGTTTTAATCAGTAATGTTCACACACAGTTGTGAGGGGGAGGTGGATCAGAAACACCTACTTGGAATCCAACTAATTTCTAATGTTTTCACAAATCTTGGTGGGTGAAACACACATGGAAAATGTAATCACTGACTAAAGGAAAAACTACCTGTTACTATGCAAATGTAAAGTTACTGATGAGTTTTACTAAATAGTCCAAAATAGTGACTCTATTAGCTAATACGTATGGAATATACAGGCTTTAGAAATTTTACTTAGACTGCTTCGAAAGATGCAGCATGACAGCTAAGCAAACTCCCTTATGAGAAGGGTTTTTGTTTACCTGTTCACAACGGAGACTAAATACAACTTTGTATGTCAGAAATTCAAATGCAGGTAGGTCTGATGTGACCATCAGGTGATTAATGTCCCTACCTTCTATCATATTTATATTTTTGACATATATAACTGAGAATTGAACTTAGACCAAAAGCTATAACCAATTTACTTTTGAATATGAACTTCAATTTATTATGCAGTAAAATTTCATGGAGTCACTGTGGTTTAAGTGGGTAAAAGTGATCCGAAATATAGATGTGTAACCAGAATGACAGTGCTTGCCTGCCTCAGTAGAAATCTGCATTCTGTTTATACTAATTGGCAAACCATTAATGGAGATGACATTGTTACAGAGGCAGGTATATGTACTGACAACTATGTTCCCAGGGTGGCCTCTTACACCTCTGGATCCAGCGTGAATTTTATACAGACGTGATTTTATTCGGATTTACACATCTACCACTGATGAGGACAGCATCACCAATAATTATCCCTGCAAGTACTACAGCACTGCTGTGAGCATCAATGTCTTGATTTGGGTCAGGATCTTCTGCTTTGTGCACTATGTGCTCAGCCTTCTTGGCCTTTCACTGCTATGATTCTGAAACTGGTTCTGTCTTCTCCCTGTTGCTGAAATACTTGCTTCTAGATGATGGCAAAGAGGAAACACTTTATGAAAGATGAGACTTTCGATTAAGCTGTAGGCTCTAGTTGAAAGGACAACATAAACACTTTATTTACCCTCTCAGAGATGCTTTCTCCCTCTTTTAGAGACTTGTAACCCTTTCCCTGCAGGGGTGATATGACGTAGTATGTAACAGTTCATGGTCAGTTGTTTGATCAATCTGAAAGCAAAGATGGTGCCACAATTTACTAGCTGTGTGACTGCTCAAAATAAGCCTATCACAGGTTTCAATTTTCTTGTCTCTAGAATAGGGACAAGAATTATGACACACCTTTGTATTTTGGGAAATATGCTGCCAAAGACATTGCCAGTTAAAATATGATATTTAGAATAATTTTGTGTGTATTGAACTAGCTTTCTTAGACCTGATTAGACATAAACTTTTATCACATTGGATTTTTATACATGAATAAAATGAAATGAAAAAACATAAGATAGATAAATTGGTCCAAGTATCTGTGAACCTTGTTCACTTTCAGCATCTGACTTTTCTGAATCACTTTTCGATTCACAATTCATGTACCTCTGTTTTCGCTCACACAATGTAGTTCTCTGGGTCATCTAAAAGATTGGCGATTCAGTATTTCTTAACATAATACATAAAAGAACTGACAGCTATTGGTGCTGGATTCCTATGCTGGCTTAGGTATTACAGACAGCCAATTTACTTTTGATTCCTTTTGCAGGAAAGTTGTTTAAAACGTATGAATTGCCATCTTTCCTTTCCGATATCCATCACCACTTGGTTCCTGTGACTTTAAAGAGTGTTTCATTATTGTTTCTGAGGTTTTCCCTCAAACTTCTGACACTGAATCTGAAGTTTTATTCTGGCATTTTTGATGTTCATGAATGCACAGGTAATGGTATCCACATCAGAGTTGCCATCTAACTAACAAAAATCATGAGACATTATGATTGTGAAGTACATCCAGACAGCAAAGACATTTCACATTAAAATGTGAAAATAAAAGTGTGTCTTAGAATTGATGAATGGTAGTAATACTTATCTCACGGGTTGTATTAAAAAGATGAATGTATGGTCAATGTGTATGAAGTATGCAAGTGCTCCTGTCACTTACCTCATTTTACCAGTTATAATATTAATACAGATCTCCAGATATTATTTTACATCTTTATAGGGGAGGGATTATGAGTCACAAATCTTGATATCCAACATATTTTAACTGAATTGTGTCTCTGATGGAAAAAACAGAAAACATAACTCCAAAGCAATTTCAAAGTAAACTGATTTTAGTTATTTATTGTTTTCTGTAACAATAATGTACCTTCTTAAGTGGTTGAAACTATTTATGAAGTTCCAGTTCCTTCTCTCTTCTCACACTGCAAGTCACCTGTGAAAAAATCTCTTCTCTGGAGAGACTTCCCTCCAATTACCATAGCTTGTCACATGGTTGAATCAAGTGTGATGTGGTTGATTGGAAGATGCCAATTAAACAGAGGTAAAGAGGACAATTCCTCTAATGTAAGTAGAAAGATCACAAACTTAGATAAATGAAGATGGCCATGCAAAGCATTTTCCCATCAGAGGGTAAAGTTCTCCACAGGCAGCCATCTGCTGATGGTACTGCAGGGCCGTGTGGAAAATCACAATGGGAATGAAGAAGCTTAAACTGGCTTCTTCTTAAGGCAGGATTTCTATGACTTTGTGTCACAACATTCTGAGACCAAAGTCTTCCCTTAAAACGACTGTGTCAGAATACCAGGATGTCTTATCTATCTTGTTGGTATTTCCCTAATTGTCTTATCATTGTGTAATTAGTGTGGGGCAGCTCCAGTACAATCTGGACAAATACAGCAGGCAGAGATGAATCACCAAGTCAGCTCAGACACCCTGGGATATGACAATCCTAAACAGTACTGAGCCTTATAGTCTCCCTGCTCCTTGTAGGAGCAAGACTCAGCAACCCCACGGCAGTATTAGGTCAGCAAATCTATCTTTTATTCCTTTTCTTATACATAGTCCACATTTCAAGCAGAAATCAGAATTACTATATTCCTACAATTGCTGCTTAAACTATTCAAGAGGGCAAACATTGGCAAAACAAATCAATCCCATGGACTTCCAACATTCCTCCCTTTTCAGGAGGAATCGGCCATCTTCATTAGGGTCATGGCTTTGCACTAGCAAACATTACTTTAAACAACACTTCAGCATTTTCAGGCTCACTTGGCTCCAAAGAACTGTTATTAATATTTTCTTTTTGATCCTTGAGTTATCCCCATGTTGGTATAGATGGTCTCTCTTTGGGCAGACCTCTTAATTCTTTATCACCAATTTGGAGCACCTGTGAAAGTATACACTTTTCTTCCTATTCCAAGGTAGAAGTTTATTTTATTTTGTTTTGCTTTGTTTTCTGACCTAAGACATGAATCTGCTCATCTATTAAGGATTCAATTTCTTTAGGTACAGAACACTGATAAAGAATAAATGTGTATAATTTCCAATGAGTACACAGGATAGTACAGGAAAACTCCAGAGAAGAAGCTTTAAAAAAAAAAAAAAAAAAACTGTAGTACCCAGAAGGGCTTACACAATTGCATATATCTGTAAAGATACCCTGAGCTATTCCCATAAGAGCTGTGCATTTTACTGTATATAAATTGTACTGAAACAAGAAAGAAATGCTGTGGTGGTGAAGCACAAAAATTGAATTTTGTTAAATGATTGTGATTTGAGGTTGGTACTTTCACTTAAAGTTCCTTTTATTTCTCTAGAAGATTTCAGTAATTATTTTTTTCTTTCAACAACTTTAATGTATCCTGTTATATGTTTAGATGCCAAAAATGTTTTCAAATTTGAGCATGGTCCCTGAGTTTAGAAAACTGGACAGCTACATGTAAAAGAATGAAATTAGAACACTCCCTACACCATACAAAAAAATAAACTCAACATGGATTAAAGACCTAAATGTAAGGCCAAACACTATAAAACTCTTAGAGGAAAACAGAGGCAGAACACTCTTTGACATAAATCACAGCAAGATCTTTTTTGGTCCACCTACTAGAGTAATAAAAATAAAAACAAAAATAAACAAATGAGATCTAATTAAACTTAAAAGCTTTTGCACAGCAAAGGAAACCATAAACAAAACAAAAAGACAACCCTCAGAATGGGAGAAAATATTTGCAAATGAAGCAACCAACAAGGGATTATCTCCAAAATATACACACAGCTCATGCAGCTCAGTATCAAAACAACAAAGAACCCAATCAAAAATTGGGTGGGAGATCTAAATAGACATAAAGATGGCCCAAAAGCACATGAAAAGATGCTCAATATCACTAACTGTTAGAGAAATGCAAATCAAAACTATAATGAGGTATCACCTCACACCGGTCAGAATGGCCAACATCAAAAAATCTACAAACAATAAATGCTGGAGGGGGTGTGGAGAAAAGGGAACCCTCTTGCACTGTTGGTGGGAATGTAAATTGGTACAGCCACTACGGAGAACAGTATGAAGGTTCCTTAAGAAACTAAAAATAGAATTACCATATGATCCAGCAATCTCACTCTTGAGCATATACTCGGAGGAAACCATAAGTCGAAAAGATACATGCACCCCAATGTTTATTGCAGCACTATTTACAATAGCCAGGACATGGAAGCAACCTAAATGTCTGTCAACAGAGGAATGAATAAAGAAGATGTGGTACATATATACAATGGAATATTACTCAGCCATAAAAAAGAACAAAATAATGCCATATGCAAGTGACATGGATGGACCTAGAGACTGTGATACAGATTGAAGTAAGTTAGATATGGAAAGACAAATATATGATATCACTTATATGTGGAATCTAATAAAAAGGGTACAAATGAACATTTACAAAACAGAAGTAGAGTCACAGATGTAGAAGACAAACTTATGGTTACCAGGGGATTTGAGGGGAGGGATAAATTGGGATTGACATATACACACTACTATATATAAAATAGATAACTAATAAGAACCTGCTGTATAGCACAGGGAACTCTACTCAATACACTGTGATGACCTATATGAGAAAATAATCTAAAAAAAGAGTGGATATACGTATATGTATAACTGGTTCATTTTGCTGTATACCTGAAACTAACACAACATAGTAAATCAACTATACTCCAATAAAAATTTTACAAAAAGAAGTATGTCTTTTCCCTTTTTTTATTGACTTTCTGTTCATGTATCAGAGAAATTGTTTACAAATATGCAGGTCCAGAGTATCCCTCTTGCCAGCATCACTTAGGCACAACTATTCAAAAAGAAATATCCAACTATCCTCTCAAAAATAAAAATAAACTTTTCTCCAAGGAGATATCAAAGAATCCCTAAGCATAAACGACCCTGGATCCAATGAAAACCCAATAAAAGTAAACAATTGCAATGAGAGAGAAAATATAGCCAAATACAGCCTTGAGTATTGTTTAGAACCATCTTTTTAACTATTCCTTCTCTTGGGCACCACTGCCATTATTTACCTTCGATCACAACAGATTTGGTACTAAGTTCCAACCTTTAAAAGGGATTGAGTACATACGGTTATTTTCTAACTCAGTGCGTATACTTGTTCAACTTTTTAGCTAAAGATACTTACGAAGTAAGTAAATTGATATGAAGAATCAAACATTTAAAAATATTTCACTGAAATTCAAAGTAGAACATGTTCTTAGGTTACAATACTGGCTGTGTCCTACAAAAAATTCAAATTTTTAGTGCATTTGGATTTCACACATGTAATTGCAGTTTCAGGTTTGTGGTACATTTAGACGTCACACCATGACTTCATAAGTAAATTCTAAGTATAGTTGGTCCATTGCACTCCCACCACATAGAGAAAAAGTCACTTTCTTCAGTGATGAATAGGGTTGAATAACAACTCTAATTTGTTGAGTGTTGAGTAATAACCTCTGTGTGAAATACAGTTTTGCCAAAATCTAAACATGCCTACCATGCACTCATCTTTCTCCTCGGCCTAGAGTGAGGCCAGGGCAATAACTAATGCTTTTCCGTCAGGGGTCTGTTGTGGTTTAAGGCCAAAGAATGTAGTGGCCTCTAATTAATTAGACTGATAATTATGAATTATCAGTCTCTGGAGACTGATAATGATGAAGAGACTCATTTGCTTTGAATTTCCCAAAAATTCTATGTGGAGCCACCTTGAAGCTTTGTTACTATCATTCTGAAGAGTTCCTCTGATTTCTCCAAGTGATTTCTCCTGCCTCATTCTATGTGAGTCGGGCTCCACATGCATCTCTTCCTTTTGGATTTTTTCATTTGTTTTATATGAGAGCCAGGAAACAGGTTTTATTTAATCAGATCGGGTCTGCTCCATTTTTCTAAAATGTTTATTTTGTTTAGGATTTTGCTGAGTGAACAGCTCAGTAACATGGGCCTGTCCTCTGAACATCAACTCTTATATAAAACAATACCACCTGCTTCTTTTCCAACTTATCTTTACATGACAGAAGAACACAGAATATCCAGTTAAATTCAAATTTTAGATAAATAACAAGAAGTTCTTACTATATTTATGTCCCAAATATTGAACAGAGCATATTTGCACTAAAAATTCTTGGTTTTTTCTGAAATTCAAATTTAACTGAGCCAGTTAAATTTGATATCCAACATATTTTAACTGAATTGTGTCTCTGATGGAGACTAAATCTGGCAACCCATCCACACGCAGTGAGCTAGCGCCCAGCATCTAGAAACATGTGGTTTGATAAGCAGATTTTTTCTTCACAGATATTCTAAAGGTAAACTTCAACACGTTACATATGCACTAGTATCAAGCGCAGTAAGCACGTTTGTAAAGCTACCCCGTGGTATATGTATTAGAATCTTGCAGTCGTTGTGAAAAGTTACCGCAAGCTCGGCAGATTAGCAAAATAGAAATGTACCCTCTCACACCTGAGGACTGTCCCTGAGCAGAGGACAAACCATCTGAAAGCCGTGCTCCCTCAGGGGATCTGGAGCCTGATCGGTTCCTGCCTCTTTCAGCCTCTGGGGGGTCCTGGCATCCTTGGTTTGTATCCTCATCACTCCAATCTCTGTCTCCATGATCTCATTACCTTCTCCTCTTCTGTCTGAAATTTCCCTCTTCCTTCCTCGTATAAGGACAAGTGTGTGATTGCATTTAGGGCTTAGCCAGAAAACCCAGGATAAAATCCCCATTTTAAGACCTTTAATTTAATCCTAGGAGCAAAGTATTTGCCAAATAAGCTAAAATTCACAGGTTTCAGTGATTAGGATGTAGACAGCTTTGGGGGTGGGGGGGAGGCATTATTCAATCAAGCGCAGTGCAATTGTACAGAATTTTCAAACTTCAGTTGGTTGTAAGCTAGAATTTACCATTTTGGAGAGACTTATACCACTTGTTAGTAGTTGTTAAACTGTAGTTCTAAACATGGCAGTTTGTGAGTCAAAATCTTCTGGATCAGAATCTCCATGGATAGAGTGCGGGGATTAACATTGAAGCAAACTCTCCAGTGATATGTGGCTATACTAAACTGGGGGACAAATGAATAAGAACAGGAATCACGAAATGAGCTGTTTCAGTTCCAATCCGGACTCCACTTACTAGATGTTAAACTCATATTAATTCTGTTAGCTTTCATTTTCTCTTTTGTAATAAGAAATTGGTGATTATACCTAAATTATACGTTTTTGGGTAAGATTAAGGGAAACAATGTAAAGTACTTAGCACGAGGTCTAGCTTATAGAAAACGCTCAGTAAATATTAGCTGCTTTATCGGAATTAATAGTATTACTGCTATTATTATTACTCTGAACTAGTTGTAGATAAAGAGAGTACAAAAGAAAGCATTCTAATAAAGGTTCATTTAAATAGTCTGAGTTCCTGACAGCTGAAAATGAATTTATAGAATAAGCACAAGCCTGCAAGTAATTCATTTAAATGCTTCAAATGTATAAACTATGTGTACTCATGACTTGCTGTACAGCAGATAGAAAAATATATTTTTAGAAGTATAATCCCTATAGAATATGCAGTAATTACACTGTTCCATCTTTGATACTGACTTAAAAAAATGTTCGTAATGAGAAAAAAATTTTAAACATAATGCTGAAATCAAAAATGCTTCACATTCACTATGCTGTGGTGAAAATATCCTTTCTTTAATAGAACATATTCAATTTATTTAAAAACCAAAAATTAATTAAAAAATATTTTCTCTATTCTAAAACTTTAAAAATTAGTGGCAATATAAATTCATATATTTAACAATAGAATCCCTAAGCTAATGTATTTTCAAGTAAAAATGGAATTAATAAACATATGTCAACACATTTGAGTTCTCTAAACCCCAGTTTAGTGTATATAAATGTACATATCTTGCTAAGTCTGTAACAGTGAGATTATGAAAATAAAGCATTTCTGTAATTATTGAAAGGTACTTTACATTAGATTGATTTCATGACCCCACCCAACTCACACAATTACTGCAGATAAATTTTACTGCAATCCTTTGGGGAATTCAATTACACAATGCAAATGAGGTTACATATTTCAAACTCAATTACAGGTTTCCCTAGAAAAATATATAAAATAACACACCTCTGGAAAGTATATATATAATATATATTATATATATATTTAATTAATTCTAAATATATTTACCAAATAATTTATTAAGATTGCCATGTTTACTGTATTAGTCAGCTGGGGCTGCTATAACAAAATATCACAGACTGTGTGGCTTAAACAACAGAAGTTTATTTTCTCATACTTCTGGAGGCTGGAAATACAAGATCAAGGCATCAGCAGGTTTGATATTTCCTAAGGCCTCTCTCTTTGGCTTACAGAGGGCCGCCTTGCCTCTGTCTCCTCACATGGCCTTTTCTCTCTGTGTACCCACTCCTGGTGCCTCGTCCTCTTCTTATAAGGACATTAGTCCTACGGGATTAGGGCCTCACTTTTATGACTTCATTTAGCCTTAATTACCTCCTTAAAGGCCCCGTCTCCAAATACAGTCACATTGGGGGTTATGACTTCAACCTATGAATTTTTCTGGGGGGGAGTGGGGAATCACAAATCAGTCCAAACATTTATCAAATAATTATGTTAAAAAATTAAAATCATTTTTTGATATTTAATTTTCCTTAGGAATTTACAATGGTACATGAGTGTAAATAAGGATGATAGGACTTACGGTGTTCATCACTGCTGTTCACCAAACATTAATGGCTCTCTGCCTTTGGGGCATGAAATAGCATTGACATCTTAGGACCACTGTGGTTTAGAGAGACCATGTGACTAGTTTTGTTTAGTGAGTGGATAAGAGATATTAAAGATGTCACTTCCGAACCAAGAGTTTTATAACTGTTGGTATATGCCAAAATGCAATTCCTCTGCCATACAGAAGAGCAATATACTACACAGTGGTAGTAAAGATCCAGCTGTATCATGCTGCAAAACCTAACCTATCCCAGCTGATACAGGAATTGGTACAAGAAGTGGGTTCTGATACAGCCAAAAAAAAATTAATACATAATATATGTGGCATAGGCAATGAAGAGACAGTTATTAGAGGTAGATAGAGCACTAGTCATCTAGGTATATATAATGGAAAAACATTTGTCAAAGGTATGTCTTGTATATAATAACTTTGTGTCCCTGGGGAATATATATTATTAGCATGGGGTGAATGCCATTGGCTATTTTTGGCAAAGTGATATGAGAAAGATACTAACCTAGAAATGAACTGGCTGGTTTGTAAGCATGGACCTCAAGGGGACAATATAGGAAATCTTTGAACAACTATATATCTCAAAAGTGATAATTTAGATAAAAGGGAACAATTCCGTGAAAGGCAAAAATTACCAAACCTCACACAGTGAAAAATAGATAATCTAAATAGGATTTAGATTTGTTGACCAACCCTACCAACCATTCATGACTTAAAAAAAAAGTCTCTCCACAAATTAGGAATAGAAGAGAACTTCCTCAATTCATTAAGGAATATCTACCAGCTCCTTCCTTATAAACCTCTTTTTCTGTATCCTCCTCCTTTCTTTCATTCTCATATTAAATCTTTAGATTTTAACTGGAAATTGCCCCCTGCCATATTATAAACTGAGTTAAAAGAACAATATCAAATTTGTAAAAAATATTTATAATCGTGATTGCAATCCTATTGTATTAGGTAAGCATTGCAATCCTATTGTATTAGGTAAGCATTTAATTTCTCATTACACTCAAGATTTCAGAGAGCGATTAATAGGCAGAAAATTTATTTAATGTCTGTACCACAAAATTTTAACGAGGACTTTTATGTTCATGGTCAAGATAAATCTATGGTTATCTAGTCCCAAAGAAGGGACCAAGATAGAAAAAAGTTTTGCTGAAGACCTGAAAAATAAGTAAATTGTGTCACTAGAATATTTGGATGCATGCTGAAGAAATTTTGTGATGGCTACCTCTTCTAAACAATCTCTCTTTGAAACCATTTTGTATCCATGTGTTAAATGTACCCTTGAAAGGGAATAGAAACTTCTAACTTGATGTGTCTGATTAACAGTCACAGGTCAATTACATAATGTCTGCTTCTCAGGTATACGACTTGTTATTTTTGAATGATTCATGCCGGAAACACTGGGAAGTTGGCTCTAATCGCTGAGCTATCAAGTTTAACCCATACCAACTGATAAAATAAGATAATTTTCCAGCTGTAACAGATTTATAATCATGGTAAATAAACCAGCATCTGCCCTTAGAAACCTAATTATATTGGGCTGGCCAAAAAGTTCCTTTGGGTTTTTCTGTAACA
Organism: Monodon monoceros; assembly: GCF_005190385.1. Classification (NCBI taxonomy): domain Eukaryota; kingdom Metazoa; phylum Chordata; class Mammalia; order Artiodactyla; family Monodontidae; genus Monodon; species Monodon monoceros. The sequence goes on along the minus strand of NW_021703765.1, from coordinate 8,574,903 downwards.
TATTACAAAAAACCTGAATGAACGTTTTGGCCACCCCAATATAAACATTTTTTCATGTACTGTATGTAAAATCCTTCTCCCTAATACTGCTTTGACCTGAAACACTCTATCATCTTCTTGTGAGTTCCTTCATTAACAAGTTAATATACTTTGACACGTGCTCAAGCTCAATTCTTCTAAGAAACTTTGCTCTAACAATCCATAATCCACACACTCCATCAACTGATGATATTGCCTACGGATTCCAAGAGAATAAAATGAAGTTGTCAAGAGTAAAAATCATTTCATTACCCCCTACTCTTCACTCATCTACAAAGCTATAATTATCTGTCCTCAAAATTATATGCTTTCCTGCAGCGTCAAATGAAAAACTGTTCCTTGTATTCTAGGTGTATCCCTGTAGTACTTGTGTACTTGATTCTTTCCAAAAACAATACTCCTAGAGACTCATTATCCTCCAAAACGTTTATTCTTATTCCTACATGATTTACCTGTACCTCTATATAGGCTTCTTCCTATGGCTTTTAAATATAATCAAACAAGGAGAAACCACTATCCCATCCAGTGGGCACTGATCCTAGGCTATAACTGAATCTACTATGTATTATGACCCTTTTTCCTCATTCCTACCCCTTTGGCTTGACATAAAAAAAAAAAAGTGAGAAGAAAGTCCCACTGCAGGTTTCCAAAGCCAATATTGGTCCAGGCAACAGGAGGACAAAAATCTTAAATTTCAAGTTGAATTAAGCATGGATCTGTATTTAGTCTGGACTATAGTTTTTATTGGTTTGAAGACTTTCATTACATGAGATTGAAAATCAAACTATGGAGTATTCCTGAGATCTTATCCAAGAGGTGAGAAGGAAAGAACCAGCAAAACAATTTTAAAGGTATAGCAAAAAAAAATAAGGTTGTTTCTTTTTGCACACTCTGAGTCCAGCTTACTTAGTAGTTCTTTTACATTAAATGTTTACAACTCTTATTCATTCAACCAATATTTACTTCATGCTTACTGTGTGCTAGACATATGTTACAATGTGAGTGATAATAGACATGGAACTTTAATCTAGTAGGGGAAACAGAAATTTAACATCACCCCAGTAACCATGCAATTACAACTGTGATTTATGTAGTGAAAGAAAATACATGGGTTTTTTTTAAACACCTTTATTGGAGTTTTACAATGCTGTGTTAGTTTCTGCTGTATAACAAAGTAAATCAGCTATATGTATACATATATCCCTATATCCCCTTGAGAGGCATAAACTGGGGACTAATACACCCTAAAGAAAATAAAGAAAATTTAGACTTAAAGCATAACCAGATTAAAGAGAAGGAATGAAGCATATTCAAATGAAACTGCATGTATGACTGTCCTGGTGCTGAAAAGGGCATTTTAGGGAATGGAAACAAAGCCATTGTAATGAGCAGATGGATTTGGCAGGAGATGAGGATTGAGAATTAGGTTGATTAATATGGGACGAATCGTGCAAGGCTTAAAATATTTTCAAGGTTGTCCTAATAGTGCTGAGGACCTTTAAAGGTTTTGACCAAGGCAAAGACATGAATGAATTTGCCTTGTAAAACAACTACTTGAGCTGTAGCATGGCTAATCACTAGGAGGTGACAAGGATAAAAATGGATGAAAAAGAGTTTCATTTAGTCATTTGCAGTAGAGGTCATTGTAGATCAGACAGGGAGAGTGCCAATGAAGATGGAGAAAAAGGAATGTATTCAAAAGACATCGCTGATATAAAATGGGCAGGATTTGATGAAAGATAAGCTATAAGGAAAGAAAGTTATGGGGGATTTTTGGTGTGGGTGCATCAAGGAGGTGTTTATGAGAAAGGAGATTTGGAGTTGAAGTATGGGGGGAAAATGCAGAGTTTAGTTTTGCCGTATTAAACGTAAGATGCTTACAAGATATCTAAGTGAAGGTGGACACACATGGCTAGACCTCAGTAACTTACTGGAACAGAGACATAAGTTTGGTGGTAACTGGCATTAGAGGGATCATATTTAACTCCAAAAAGTGGGTGAGATAACCATGGGAACAAAGACACAGAGAAAACGAAAATGTAGTCTAAGAACAAGGTCCAAGGATACTCCAGAATGTATCAATAAAGTAGAGAAGGAGGAGCCTGAAGAGAATGACCTAGAAAGGAAGAAGAAAGGCAGTAAAGTGTGATATCATGAAGCCAAAAAGAAAGATGTATTTCAAGGATAAAATATGCAACTGTGAGGTCAAGAAATTGAGAAATGTATTCATTGGATATTTGCCTCATTAAGACATTGGATGAGCATCACAAAAAGTAATTTTTACAGAGTGAAGAGGGAAAGACCCAGATTAGAGTGGGCTCAACAGTGAATGGAAAATGATGAAGTAAAGAGAGTATCTTCAACTTCTGCATAAGAAGGGTGATCACAGTCTTTCCTAGAGAGCTCTGAGTTATCTCTGTTGTTAAGGCAAAGTTACAACTAGCTTCCCCTTTTGAACTAAAAATGTTCTCATTGTATGGTCACCCTATAATGGTAGGAAGGGGTTGAGATATAAATGATGTGATTATTAGAGTGCAAGAAAGATCTATGATTATCCAAAAAATAATAATCAGCAAATTGAAAATCTTAAGAAATATGCCATTCTGGATAGTTGAAATTTTCCCTGTGGATTTTTCATCATTACAATGTTTTGTTATGTCATAGGTTTAATGGGAATCTTCCTGAAACATATTAAATATTCTCTTACCTTCTAAAATAAAGAAGAATGAATGTGATGTAATCTTTCTGGATCCTTAGCTTATGATCATATGCTGATTTATACTATAATACCCTTGAAAGGATTTCCTTGAAGTTTGTAGGGATATTAGTCATTCTCCAAATTTTATGTGTATGTATTCATTTAGGCTTGTGTGTGGATAATGGGATGGAAGTGTGTGGGTGATTGATGTGGAATATATATGAAACAGGGGGCACGAGAGTGGGAAGGGAGTGGGAAGAGTGGGGAAAATATGGAATAAAATGGTAATTTCAAGGTGGGTTGGGGAGAGAAGAGAGTAGGTGTGCTGATGCATGTGAATATTGATATGTGTGTGTATTAAAAGGTGTATGTGTTGGGGTTGTGAATAATATGTGTATGTTTATATTGGTTGTGGTCTGTGTATTTATGTATAGTGGTTGGGTGTATTATCTACATGCATGTCGGGATTTAGAATAGTATATATATTAAGATGAGGTATTGCGTGCATACTGGGATTGGTGCGTGTGTGTGTGTGTGTGTGTGTGTTTGAAAGAGTGTCTATGCATTAAGTTGGATGTTTATAGGTGGGTGTTACACGTGCTGTGTGGGCACATGTGTGTCTGTTGAAATGTGTTAGTGTGTAAGGGGATGCATGAGTATTTGATTTTATGTCCTACAGCAAATTAAATATAGAAATTTATATCTACTGTAACCAATCAATTATATTGGTTGCAATGAGAAGTTAAAAACAAAGGAAAAGACAATAAATGAAGACAAATACTCATGCATGTTAAAATTATATGTAAAATAGGACAATACCCTTTGAATAATGACTTGGCATTCTTATTAGCAAAATTTGTAAGTTAAACCAGTGTGACAAAGAATTGGTGGCTCAGGGATTTTCCTTTGTTCATTTAAAATTCTCCGCTTAGTTATGGAATGAGTTTTTGTAAAGTGCTTCTACAGAAATCACATAAACAAAATGGTCATTTTTGTCAATTCATGTCCCCATACATAATACACCTTAGAAAATTTTTGAAGAAAATCTCACAACACATTTAGATAATGGCAAAACTATCATGGCAAAGGAAGAACTGGTCAATATATAGCATAAACAGCAGGGTCTTTGAGGGTCCAAAACAGAATATAAATTTTATCTTATTTCCAACTTTTACCAAAATATTTGTCTTTGAGATTTTTTTGACTAGCATTTCCCAGCTGGCTACTAGCCAATATCCCCTCTTCTTTTCAGCAAAATTTATAGCTCCTCCTAGACCACTAGTATTGAGAAAATTAGAGGAATGCTTGGCTGTGATTTCTGGGATGTGTGACCTGCATATAACTAGCCGTAGTGAGGTTTATAATAAAACCAGATGGAAAATATACATGCAAGGAAATGCAAGATTTAAGAGCACAAGTAAAATCAAAGAGAGATGTCAGGGTCATTACAAAAATTCCCAACCTTTGACAATGTTCTTCTCTCCTAAACAGATAAAAGAATAAAAATTAATCAGCTTGAGTGGAGGCTCAAAAGGCATGAAAGGGCCAACTGGAACAACTTAAGCTGAAGCTGCAAGTTCAGGCAGAGAAACTGTCTGATTCAGAGACCTTGGCACAATCCATTTTATCTGACAGTTCAAGAAAGATTTGTAGTAACAAAATCACATTAGGGAATAGAGAGCAAAGCACCAGAGGAGAACAAATAAGAAACTTAGCTTTCACACCAAGGCCAGAGCTAACAGTAAGTTGTTTTAGTTTACTGGATTCACAGATGGAATGAAAGTATGTTTCCAGTAAGTACCACTGAGGGATTCGTGGGTGCATATTAATACCAATCTTCAAGTACTCTGCTGAGATGACTCAGTTTAATGTGGTGTCCATTTCCAAATTTAAATTTTCGTAGGCATTCCAAAAGACACTGATGCTATAGCCTCCTGAGATACTGGGGGAGAAACTTGTATCACAAATGGCAAAATAACAAATCCTAAATTATTTAGATGTTGGTAGTCCTGTCACTGAACTGTTAGGGTTCTAATTATTCACTTTATCTCCTACTGATCATTTGCTTCAGATCATTTCCTTCATCAAAAGACAGGTCAGGACCAAACAATTAATTTGCTTATCATAATGAAAAGTTTGGATAGGAAAAATAGTTTAAACCAGAGGATGGCAAATATTTATCTGCAAATGGACAGCTAGTGGATATTTTTATAATTTGTGAGCAAAAGTTTCTGTTGCAAATATTCATCTCTGCCATTGTACCATGAAAGCAGTCATAAACAATATGTAAATAAATGAGCATGGCTATGTTCCAATAAAGCTTTATTTACAAAAACAAGTGGTGGTTGATAAAGAAGTCTACCATGCATTTAAAGAAGAATTGCCACCAATTTTAATCAAGTTTCCCATAAAATAAAAAAGGAGGGAATCTTTCTCAATTTACTTTATGAGGCCAGTGTTACCTCAATCTCGAAACCAGAAAATGACAGTGCAATGGATGAAAACTACAGACCAAAAATCTCTCATGAACTTAGATATTTAAAACTTCAACAAAATATTTGAACGTCAAATCAAGCAGTATAAAAATAATTATACAACATAGCCAAGTGGGATTTATCCAGGTTTGCAAGGCAGGTTCACCATTCAAAAATCTATCAATGTAATTCACCATATCAATAAGTTAAAGAAGAAAATTTATATGACATTAATTGATGCATAAAAATCATATAATAACATGAAGTTATTAAGAATCTACCATACAAATAACCGAACTCCTAGATATATTACAATGTCCCAAAATACTGTGTAAAACATGGTCATTACTCAAACATCTAGCTGCTTATAGTATTGTTGGAAAAGCAATGCATCAAAAAAATATATATATGCATGGAGTGCAAGAAGTTAATGCAGAATTCTGAGAAGAAAGAAATAATTGTGTGATTAGTTAATTAGTGATGGCTTTGTAGAGAGTGCATAATTATATTTTATGAGAGAAATGTAATTATTTGTTTAGCATAATGGTAAATGTAATAGTTAAAATAAAAACAGGGTAAGTAAATAGGAATGGATTATCAGATGAGATAATATCCATATTAATATATTCCACTATAATATTCCAACATTAGCAGTGCATAATATGAGATTAAAATATATATTCTCGCCAAAGCAATCTTGAGAAAGAAGAACAGAGCTGGAGTTACCACACTCTCTGCTGTCAGACTATACTACAAAGCTACAGTAATTCAAACAGTATAGTACTGATACAAAAACAGACACATAGATCAATGGCACAGAATAAAGGGCCTAGAAATAAACCCATTCACGTATGGTCAATTAATCTACAACAAAAGAAGCAATAATATACACTGAGAAAAAGACAGTCTGCTCAATAAATTGTGCTGAGAAAACTGGACAGCTACACATAAAAGAATGAAATTAGAACATTTTCTCACACCACACACAAAAATAAACTCAAAATGGATTAAAGACCTAAATGTAAGACCAGAGAGAAGGAAACTCCAAGAAGGAAACATAGGCTGATCAGTCTTTAACATAAATCACAGCAATAGTTTTTGGATCTGTCTCCTTAGGCAAAGGAAACAAAAGCAAAATAAACAATTGGGACCTAATTGAACTTAAAAGTTTTTGCACAGTGAAGGAAACCATCAACAAAATGAAAAGACAACCTACTGAATGGGAGAAAATATTTGCAAATAATATAACCTATAAGGAGTTAATATCCAAAATATCTGAAGAGTTCATACAACTCAGTATCAAAAAAAAAAAATGATTCAACAATGGGCAGAAAGCCTGAATAGACATTTTCTTAAAGACATATAGATGACCAACAGGCACATGAAAAGATGCTCAATATTGCTAATCATCACAGAAATGCAAATCAAAACCACAATGACGTATCACCTCACACCTGTCAGAAAGGCTATCATCAAAAACACCATAAATAGCAAACGTTGACAAGGATGTTGAGAAAAGGCAACCCTTGTACACTGTTGGTGGGAATGTAAATTAGTGCAGCCACTATGGAAAACAGTGTGGAGGTTCCTCAAAAAACTAAAAATAGAACTACCATATGATCCAGCAATTCCACTCCTGGGTATATATCTGAAGAAAACAGAAGTGCTAATTCAAAAAGATAAATGCACTGCAATGTTCATAGCAGCATTATTTACAATACAAGATATGGAAGCAACCTAGGTGCCCATCAAGAGATGAATGGATAAAGAAGATGTGGTATACACACACACACACACAGGAATACTACCGAGCCATAAAAAAGAATGAAATTTTGCCATTTACAACAAGATGAATGGACGTGGAGAGTATTATACTTAATGAAATAAGTCAGACAAAGACAAATGCTGTATGTTATCACTTATATGTGGAATCTAAAAAATAAAACAAAGGAATGAATCTAAAAAAATATTCTCTATGTACATTAATCATGAATGTATCTGACTTTATATTTTAAAGTCAAAATGTATTTTAAACCTTTTGACACAAATCTGAAAGACTCTATTTTTGTTTACATATACTTAGCTGCATTCAGATACTGTTTACTAGAAAAGCATAAGTAATTGGTCTATTTTTCATTAGGTACAATATAAGCCTCAAATATGAATAGAAGTCCAGCAAGATACTCAGTCTGCACTAGGTAAATACTAGTTTAATTATGAATCTTTTAAATCATTTTTTAGAGAAATAATCAAATAGCACATATATATGTATATATTTGTCTCACCAGACATATGTCTATTAAACATATATATACACATATATATGTGCTGTTTGAATCTCTCTCTAGATATATGTCTATGTATATTTAATAGACATATATCTGGACAGACATATATATGGAATGCAAAATATAATAACAAACATATTTGGCCAAAGGAATAATATGTATAGTTAATACTAAATGTTTACATCCAAATGTGAAATATGATATCATGATTATGGTCATTGCTAATAATATTTAAACAAGAAAAATGAGGTAAGATAGAATCGTGGGTAGAACAAACCTGAAAGTTCACCAAGAGACAGTTAAAGCATTCAAGAAACCTGTATTTCCAATATAGGTGGTTGAAACACTTTTTAGGTAAGAGAGACCCTTCTCCTCTTAAGAGTCAAAAATTACTCATTTTGACCAACAGCCATGAAAGGATCAACTGAAATTCCATTTGAGCTATTAAGAGAGTAAAGTAAAAGCACCAGTAAAAAATTAATTAGGAAAATGGTAATCCAACCCTAGAAGCTAAATCCCTTCACTGAACCCAAAGTTGGAACTACAGCAGAAGCAATAAGAATGCTAATGGACCTAAAAACAATTGTAAAAATTGTGCAAGCATTGTGGAGAGACAGAAAAAGTGTTAAAGGAAAATAACTTTGGGTTCAAGATAGCGGAGTGGAAGGATGTGCTCTCACTCCCTCTTGCAAGAGTACCAGAATCACAAATAACTGCTGAACAATCATCGACAGGAAGACACTGGAACTCACCAAAACAGATACCCCACACCCAAAGGCAAAGGAGAAGCCATAATAAGACCAGAGAAGGGGTGCAATCACAATAAAATTAAATCCCATAACTACTGGGTGGGTGATTCACACACTGAAGAACACTTAAAACACAGAGGTCCACCCACTGGAGTGAAGGTTCTGAGCCCAATACCAGGCTTCCCAACATAGGGGTCCGGCAACAGGAGGAGGAATTCCCAGAGTATCAGACTTTGGAGGCTAGTGAGATTTGATTGCAGGACTTCGACAGGACTGGGGGAAACATAGACTCCACTTTTGGAGGGCACACACAAAGTAGTGTGCGCATCAGGACCCAGGGGAAGGAGCAGTGACCCCACTGGAGACTGAACCAGACCTACCTGCTAGTGTTGGAGGGTCTCCTGCAGAGGTGGGGAGTGGCTGTGTGGCTGTGGTTCACCGTGGGGACAAGGACACTGGCAGCAGAAAGTCTGGGAAGTACTCCTTGGAGTGAGCCCTCCCAGAGTCTGCCATTAGCCCCACCAAAGATCCCAGGTAGGCTCCAGTGTTGTATCGCCTCAGGCCAAACAACCAACAGGGAGGGAACCCAGCCCCACCCATCATCAGACAAGTGGATTAAAGTTTTACTGTGCTCTGCCCACCAGAGCAACAGCCACCTCTACCCACCAGTCCCTCCCATCAGGAAACTAGCTAGAGCCTCTTAGATAGCCTCATCCACCAGAGGTCAGACAACACAAGCAAGAAGAACTACAATCCTGAGCCTGCAGAACAAAAACCACATTCACAGAAAGATAGACAAGATAAAGGCAGAGGGCTGTGTACCACATGAAGGAAAAAGATAAAACCCCAGAAAAACAACCAAAAGAAGTGGAGATATGGAACCTTCCAGAAAAAGAATTCAGAATAATGATAGTGAAGATGATCCAGGACCTTGGAAAAAGAACGGAGGCAAAGATCAAGAAGATGAAAGAAATGTTTAACAAAGAGCTAGAAGAATTAAAGAACAAAAAAACAGAGATGATAATTCAATAACTGAAATGAAAACTACACTAGAAGGAATCAGTAGAAGAATAACTGAGGCAGAAGAACGAATAAGTGACCTGGAAGACAGAATGGTGGAAATCACTGCTGCAGAACAGAATAAAGAAAAAAGAATGAAAAGAAATGCAGACAGCCTAAGACACCTCTGGGACAACATTAAACATAACAATATTTGCATTATAGAGGTCCCAGAAGGAGAAGAGAGAGAGAAAGGACCCAAGAAAAAATTTGAGAGATTATAGTCAAAAACTTACCTAACATGGGAAAGGAAACACTCAAGCAAGCCCAGGAAGTGCAGAGTGTCCAATACAGGATAAACCCAAGGAGAAACACACAGAGACACATAGTAATCAAATTGGCAAAAATTAAAGACAAAGAAAAATTTATTGAAAACAGCAAGGGAAAAACGACAAACAACATACAATGGAACTCCCATAAGCTTAACAGCTGATTTCTCAGCAGAAGCTCTACAAGCCAGAAGGGAGTAGCATGACATAGTTAAAGTGATGAAAGGGAAGAAACTACAACCAAGATTACTCTACCCAGCAAGGATCTCAATCAGATTTGATGGAGAAATCAAAAGCTTTACAGACAAGCAAAAGCTAAGAGAATTTAGCACCATGAAACCAGCTCTACTACAAATGCTAAAGGAACTTCTCTAAGTGGGAAACACAAGAGAAGAAAAGGACATACAAAAACAAACCCAAAACAATTAGGAAAATGCTAATAGGAACATACATATCGATAATTACCTTAAACATGAATAGATTAAATGCTCCAACCAAAAGACACAAGTTCACTGAATGGATACAAAAGCAAGACACATATATATGCTGTCTACAAGAGACCCACTTCAGACCTAGGGACACATACAGACTGAAAGTGAGGGGATGGAAAAAGATATTCCATGCAAATGGAAATCAAAAGAAAGCTGGAGTAGCAATATTCATATCAGATGAAATAGACTTTAAAATAATGTTACAGGAGACAAGGAAAGACACTACATAATGATGAAGGGATCAATCCAAGAAGAAGATATAACAATTAAAAATATATATGCTCCCAACATAGGAGCACCTTAATACATAAGGCAACTGCTAACAGCTCTAAAAGAGGAAATCGACAGTAACACAATAATAGTGGGAGAAATTTAACACCGCACTTACACCAATGGACAGATCATCCAAACAGAAAATTAATAAGGAAACACAAGCTTTAAATGACACAACAGACCAGATAGATTCAATTGATATTTATAGGACATTCCATACAAAAGCACTTTCTTCTCGAGTGCTCGCAGAACATGCTCCAGGATAGATCACATCTTGGATCATAAATCAAGCCTCAGTAAATTTAAGAAAATTGAAATTATATCAAGCACCTTTTCAGACCACAACACTATGAGATTAGAAATCAATTACAGGGAAAAAATATAAAAAACACAAACACATCGAGGCTAAACATTATGCTACTAAATAACCAAGAGATCACTGAAGAAGTCAAAGAGGAAATCAAAAAATACCTAGAGACAAATGACAATGAAAACACAACGACCCAAAACCTATGGGATGCAGCAAAACCAGTTCTAAGAAGGAAGTTTATAGCAACACAAGCCTACCTCAAGAAACTCTCAAATAAACAATCTAACTTCACACCGAAAGGAACTAGAGAAAGAAGAACAAACAAAACCCAAAGTTAGCAGAAGGAAAGAAATCATAAAGATCAAGCAGAAATAAATGAAATAGAAACAAAGAAAACAATAGCAAAGATCAATAAAACTAAAAGCTGGTTCTTTGAGAAGATAAACAAAATTGATAAACCATTAGCCAAACTCATCAAGAAAAAGAGGGAGAGGACTAAATCAATAAAATTAGAAGTGAAAAAGGAGAAATTACAAAGACACTACAGAAATACAAAGCATCCTAAGAGACTACTACAAGCAACTCTATGTGAATAAAATGGACAACCTGGAAGAAATGGACAAATTCTTAGAAAGGTATAACCTTCCAAGACTGAAGCAGGAAGAAATAGAAAATATAAACAGAACAATCACAAGTCATGAAATTGAAACTGTGATTAAAAATCTTCCAACAAACAAAAGTCCAGGACCAGATGGCTTCACAGGTGAATTCTATCAAACATTTAGAGAAGAGCTAACACCCAGCCTTCTCAAACTCTTCCAAAAAACTGCAGAGGAAGGAACACTCCCAAACTCATTCTATGAGGCCACCATCACCCTGATACCAAAACCAGACAAAGATACTACAAAAAAAGAAAATTACAGACCAGTATCACTGATGAATATAGATGCAAAAATCCTCAACAAAATACTAGCAAACAGAATCCAACAACACGTTAAAAGGATCATACACCATGATCGAGTGGGATTTATCCCAGGATGCAAGGATTCTTTAATATGCACAAATCAAACAATGAGATACACCATACTAAAAATCTGAAGAAGAAAAACCATATGATTATCTCAGTAGATGCAGAAAAAGCTTTTGACAAAATTCAACACCATTTATGATAAAAACTATCCATAAAGTGGGCATAGAGGGAAACTACCTCAACATAATAAAGGCCATATACAACAAACCCACAGCAAACATCATTCTCAATGGTGAAAAACTGAAAGCATTTCCTCTAAGATCAGGAACAAGACAAGGATGTCCACTCACACCACTATTATTCAATATAGTTTTCAAAGTCCTAGCCATGGCAATCAGAGAAGAAAAAGAAATAAAAGGAATACAAATTGGAAAAGAAGAAGTAAAACTGTCACTGTTTGCAGATGACATGATACTATACATAGAGAATCCTAAAGATGCTACCAGAAAACTACTAAAGCTAATCAATGAATTTGATAAAGTAGCAGGATACAAAATTAATGCACAGAAATCTCTTGTATTTTTATACACTAATGATGAGAAATCTGAAAGAGAAACTAAGGTAACACTCCCATTTACCACTGCAACATAAAGAATAAAATACCTAGGAATAAACCTTCCTAGGGAGACAAAAGACCTGTATGCAGAAAACTGTAAGACACTGATAAAAGAAATTAAATGTGATATAAACAGATAGAGAGATATACCATGTTCTTGGATTGGAAGAATCAACATTGTGAAAATGACTATACTACCCAAAGCAATCTACCGATTCAATGCAATCCTTATCAAATTACCAATGGCATTATTTACAGAACTAGAACAAAAAATCTTAAAATGTATATGGAGACACAAAAAAACCGGAATAGCCAAAGCAGTCTGAGGGAAAATAACAGAGCTGGAGGAATCAGACTCCTTGACTCCAGATTACACTACAAAGCTACAGTAATCAAGACAATATGGTACTGGCATAAAAACAGAGATATAGATCAATGGAACAGGATAGAAAGCCCAGAGATATACCCACGCACCTATCGTCAACTAATCTATGACAAAGGAGGCAAGGATATACAATGGAGAAAAGACAGCCTCTTCAATAAGTGTGCTGGGAAAACTGGACAGCTACATGTAAAAGAATGAAATTAGAACACTCCTTAACACCATACACAAAAATAAACTCAGAATGGATTAGAGACCTAAATGTAAGACCGGACACTATAAAACTCTTAGAAGAAAACAGGAAGAACACTCTTTGACATAAGTCACAGCAAGGTCTTTTTTGGTCCACCTCCTAGAGAAATGGAAATAAAAACAAAAATAAATGAATGGGACCTAATGAAACTTAAAAGCTTTTGCAAAGCAAAGGAAACTACAAACAAGACAAAAAGACAACCCTCAGAATGGGAGAAAATATTTGCAAACAAATCAATGGACAAAGGACTAATCTCCAAAATATATAAACAGCTCATGCAGTTCAATATCAAAAAATCACACAATCCAATCCAAAAATGGGCAGAAGACCTATATAGATATTTCTCCAAAGAAGACATACAGATGGCCAAGAAGCACATGAAAAGCTTCTCAACATCACTAATTATTAGAGAAATGCAAATCAAAGCTACAATGAGGTATCACCTCATACCAGTTAGAATGGGCATCATCAGAAAATCTACAAACAACAAATGCTGGAGAGGGTGTCGAGAAAACGGAACCCTCTTGCACTGTCGGTAGGAATGTACATTGATACAGCCATTATGGAGAACAGTATGGAGGTTCCTTAAAAAACTAAAAATAGAATTACCATATGGCCCAGCAATCCCGCTACTGGGCATATACCTAGAGCAAACCGTAATTCAGAAAGACACATTCACCCCAATGTTCATTGCAGCACGGTTTACAATAGCCAGGAGATGGAAGCAACCTAAGTGCCCATCAGCAGACGAATGGATAAAGAATATGTGGTACATATATACAATGGAATATTACTCAGCCAATAAAATAATAAAATTGGGTCATTTGTAGAGACATTGATTCATATAGAGACTGTCATACAGAGTGAAGTGAGTTAGCAAGAGAAAATGAAATACCATATATTAACGCATATATGTGGAACCTAGAAAAATGGTACAGATGAACCGGTTTGCAGGGCAGAAATTGAGCCACAGATGTAGAGAACAAATATATGGTCACCAAGGGGGGAAGCGGCAGGGGGCGGTGGTGGTGCTGTGATGAATTGGGAGATTGGGATTGACATTTATACACTAATATGTATAAAATGGATAAATAATAAGAACCTGCTATATAAAAAAATAAAATAAAATTCAAAAAATAAAAAAGAAAGTAACTTTGAATAATTTGTAGCCAAACAATTTTTATTTAAATGAAAGGGTTAAATGAAGATATTAATAATGAAACTCTCAAAAGTCTATAACAGAAAAACTTGCTTAGAAAGCTCTCCTGAATTAATTTGGCTAAGAGAGAAATAGATTCATAAGGTCCATATGAGGTAACTGTGAAATAGAGGTGATAATTTTGTAAATGATAATGTTGCCTTTAAAATCAGAGGAAAACACAGTGCATCCATGTAATTACCCAACAAAAACATCTCAGATCGGTGTTACCCAATAAAAATATAAGGTAAGGGACTTCCCTGGCAGTCCAGTGGTTAAGACTTCACCTTCCAATACAGGTGGTGTGGGTTCGATCCCTGGTTGGGGAGCTAAGTAAGATCCCACATGCCTCGCAACCAAAAAACCAAAACATAATAAAAAACAGAAGCAATACTGTAACAAATTCAATAAAGACTTTAAAAAGTGGTCTACATCAAAAAAATAAAATAAAATAATGTAAACCACAAATGTGAGCTAACCTAGGAATTTCAAGTTTTCTAGTAGCCATATTTAAAATAGTAAAAAGAAACAGGTAAATCTAATTTTAATAATATATCCAAAATATTATATATATCCAATGTTATATATATTGAAAATGTTATCATTGTAAGATGTAATGAATATAAACAATTATTAATGTGATATTTTACATTTCTGGTTTTTACAAAGTCTTTGAAATCCAGAGTATATTTTACACTTAAATCTCGATTTGGACTAACTGCTTTTCAAGTACTCAATACTTGTCGCGTGTATTTAGGGGCTACCCTTATTGGTAGAGACCAGTTCTAGATGATACCAACATGGCAGATGGTCAGCCTGATAGTGTCCGATATCCCACAGCAAATTACTGTGTGCTGATGGGCTTCGATGAATGTCTAACAGGTCTGGTAGAAAGAAATGCCAACTATACAGAAAGTTGCTCAGTTTATACAAGAATATATTTTGAGTGGTTATTCCTGGCTATGATCACAATGCATTGATGTTTACTTTTGAGCTGCAATTTTTTTGGGTAAAAACGTATTTAATAAAAATGTTACATTAAAGTCAGCATAGAATTATGACACAATTTAAGAGGATATTTTTATTATTTACAGCTGTGATTTTCTTGATCCATTAATCCTTATCCCTTAACTCATTTTGCACATGATGTGTTGAATGCATAATTAATAGACCAGATATGCATCTAGTAGAAAAATAATAGCTTTAATTTTAAGCTGTCACCACCCTAAAAGAGAAACTGCCTTCATGAATCCTGATGAGTCATCATTCTCTGAAACTAAGCACCATATTTTTTTTTTTCAGAATGATTCTCATTCTCACCTAACACACTAAAATCCTCACACACATCTGCAAAATTCAAAGAATAAACTGCTTTGGGACTCCAAAAAGACACTTTACTCAGGCTACTAATGCTGTTTTTGCCTTTTTCGTGTCACTCATGCCTCACAGGCAGCTTTTAGCACCTGCCATTGAATGTCAGGAGTGAAAACCTAAGAAAAAAACAACGACTAAGTAACTACGATAGTGAATGACTGTATGAGTACACAGGGGAGTTGGTCTAATTAGCACAAAGGGATACAGGGTCTAAGATTGATCTCCTACCATTCTCAGAAACAAAGACATGTTACAAGTGTGACACAAAAAGGATGAAAGGCAGTATTATAAAGTGTACCTCTTTCTTCTTACTGACCTGGCCTCTATTTTTCCCAAAATTCTCCTGGACATGCCTTCCTCAGGTCCTTTACTGCAAAGGACCTGCAGTTCTCTGAACATCCTTCCCTGTTCTCAATGCTGCAGCTTCTACACTTCATCACATACCTCCTCTTTAGAATTCAGCTTAGCCATCTCCTCTGGCCCTAAAGCGAGTGCAATTCTCTCCCCTAAGCATCCCTGCTTTGACACTTACCACACTGTAATCTAACTGTGGGTTTGCTAGTCTATCTCCTCTGACTCAGTTATTCTTATAGCCCAGCATCTTCAGAGTTTGCACTTTAAATATATTCACATAAGAAGCAATACTTCTTAAACATTCAAAGCATCGCAATACCTTTCTTTTGCCCAAAAAAGCATGAGTTTTGACTTCAAGGTGTATTATGATCCTTTATAAAAGGTAATTGTCACTATTAAGTTCTTCAGTTGACAAGGCTCTGTCACACAATTGCTGCGTCTCAATAAAAAAAGTGAATTCTTTTGAAGATGAGGTGCATAGATCTGCATATATTAACATTTAGTTCTATTTGCAACCTTCATTTTTAATGACATTACTTACAGGAGAACTCACATTTAGTTACCTTTAGACTCTACATCTCGCATTAAAAGTTGTATGTGAAAAGGTTATCATTGATAATTGTGGCTTGAATTGTTGCATTTCTATGCATTCAGTCACTTTGTTGTTCCTGTTGTTGTTATCCTGGTTACTGACACAATTATCTAGGTCAGACCACCGATTTTTCTATGTGGAACTATGTGTGCTGGTTCTTGGCTTTTTATTTGATGCTGTTTGAATCCTGAAGAAAACAATAGCTTTCTCCTCACTGCATCCTTCCCTCAGGGATCTGTGTTGATTACCAGTAACTATAATCTCGTTCAAAAGAAAAAAATACAAGGAATGGGCAAGAACTGGTGTGAACGGTTATTATGGCCTATCATTTAGTCTCAGCATGTGGGATTTAAGCATATTTTCCCCTCTTCAGATGACTTTAACAGTCCTCACATGTGCTGACAGATATGCTGGTAGCCTCTTTGTGCAAACTGTATGTAATTATACTGAGGGACACCTAAGGGACTGGAGAGAACAAGGGGAAAAAATATATATAAAAGGGAGATAAATACTAAATCAGTTTAGGGAGTCTCAGAGCTGGTCATGGCAACCAGGCTAAGAACTAACTCTCCATCTAGTGGCTGACACCCTGATACCTACTCTTCTGTCCTCCATCTTTTCTCCTGACTAAGGCATGGTGCCTTTACTTTATTTAATTACAAGATGGCAAGAACATCTGGCTAATGTTGCCTCTTCTCATAAGTCAGGGGCCATTCTATATAACTGGAATATACACTAGGCTAGATCTCCAGCTTTCTTCAAGCTGCACTTACCAGCTAATTATGTGTTATGCTGGGACTTTTTCCCCCTACATCTTAAAAAATAATAATATTTCAAATAGGGCTTCCCTGGTGGCACAGTGGTTGGGAGTCCGCCTGCCGATGCAGGGGACACAGGTTCGTGCCCCGGTCCGGGAGGATCCCATATGCCACGGAGCGGCTGGGCCCGTGAGCCATGGCCGCTGAGCCTGCGCGTCCGGAGCCTGTGCTCTGCAACAGGAGAGGCCACAACGGTGAGAGACCAGTGTACCGCAAAAAAAAAAAAAATAATAATAATATTTCAAATAGAATGCTTACGGTGTGTGAATTATCTTAAATGTCTTAACACAGATTATCTTAGTAAATGGACAATGCAATTTTGCATGTCTAAAAATGTTGCCAATACACTGTCTCTTTTCCACATCACTGCCATTAATATCATGCTAAGTATATCAATATAAAACACTTAGTGACAATGCTCTCAAATGCATCAGGAAACTGGAGTCTTCAAACCAAGACAAGATAGGATCAGAAAGATGAAAGCTTGAAAAAATGATCAATTTTAGCTTTCACCTGTGTTTTTCAGAAAGAATAGAATCTGTTAGTAATTAAATTGTTGAATTGCCATAATCAATCAAATAAAATTGATTTTCAACTGAGACATAAATAAAATTATTCTGAAATGAAAATTTAAAGTAGTTTAACTGCATGTGAAATTCACTTTCTCAAGCACAGCACAGTCTCTACAGATATTCTTGTTAAAGATGCAACAAAAGTATCAGTGACTTATTTTGACATATTTTAAGTGTACATTAAGTGAAGTATTACTACATAAGTACAATCAAAGTACATAGAAGTAAAAACAATTTACCAAGATTTTCTGAATACTATCTTCTACACCTACTCTTCTGTAACTTACATTTTCACTTAAAACCATAGTTAAGGAATTTCACACACCCATTTTTTATTAATAATCCTTATCTATTACATATGAACCAAGGTACCTGTTTTAAAAATCTCCATGAACCAATGTAAAAGAAGATGCTGTATCTCTTTCATATCAACATATCTGTAACATGGATTTTTTTTCAAACCTTACCCCCAACGAAATGATAAAGGCAACACAATATGCAAAAAGAATTTTTTTAAATGAACACTTACAGAATGTTTAAGTATATGCCAGTTGTTCTCAGCACAAACATATAACATCTCTGATTTAGGTATTACTATTATTATCTCTCATTTTATAAATCATAAAACAAGGCACAGAGAGGCTAAATATTGTGCCCAAGGTCACACAGCAAGCAAACAAGGAAGGAATGTTGATTTTCTAAGACACTGCCAGTATTTTATTTCTTGACGTGTATAGTAGTGACGTGGGTATTTGTTTTATTTCTATTATTTTAAAAGGGTATGTATATATTTCATACACTCCTGTCTTTGTATTATAGTTTTCACAATATAAACTAAAATATTTAGAAATACACATAGAAATGTGCTTGGAAAACTGCTATTTCAAATTTTCACACTAAAAAAAAATGCTCATTCTCTGGGACACAGAGCTTCAATTTCTAGGAATATATTGTCAGCATATTGTAGGAAAAGTTAGATTTTAAAAATAGAGAAAACAACAATGTCAAAAAATTCAGATCCGAACCTAGCATCTTATGGACAAATATTGGGCAGTGGCACCTGAGAGTTCAGTCAGGCGAGCAGCCATGAAGACAGGTGTGTGAGACCTGAGGCTGCTCAAAACACTCCTGATGGCAAAATATGAGAGCTGTCTTCTTTGTTTAGGATCAGGGGCTTCTGCCTTTTTTAACCCTGAGAAGAATGTGGGGAACTCCACCTAGCATAGACTTGGCTTGTTCATCTAACACTGCAGGTAGTCTTTGTCTAATCGTGGCATTTTTCCATTTTCAGATTTTTGAGTTATATATAATCTCTCGCTCTCTCTGTCTCCCCCTCCTCTATATTTTATAAAGAAAGCCCAATACTTTGGGTAGAGTATTCCTAATATGGAGAGTTACAATATTAAAAGACAATGTGCTCAAAAAATTTTACTTATACTTTGAAACAAACAGAAAAATAACAATAGGTATATTCACAAATTCTTACAAATTCCTCAGAAACTACAGGGAAGTCAGGTCCTCACCCCTATATATTTAGCAACAACATTTTCCTGATTGTCAAAGTAAGGTACTGTTCAGTGCAGGAGATATAGCAATTAGCGTCCAGGATTCAAGATTTCCCATCTGATATCATAGCAGATTTCCAAATTATATGTACTGAATGACCAAATGGGTTTGGAGGGTATATCAAAATAAATAAATAAATAGAAATAGATATCAAATATCCAGAGAACTTGTCTGTCATATTTGTTTGGAAATGTCAGTCTGCTCTCAAATCATAGAAAGATCACAGATTGATACTAAAAAATGGCAAAAATATTTTAAGATGCTCTGACATACCCAAAATACAACCCTGTAGATTGAAGGCATTGATGTCAAAGCGGGTATCTGGTAGGATTAAATGGAGTATTTGATAAATAAAAACTCTGCAAACAATAAGTAACAACAAAGTACACCGTGACTAATAAAGTCAATCTAATTGTAGCTCAGACTTCAGAGAATGCATTATTTTCCCAGTTTGATTTCTCGATGACCATTTTTCAGAACTCTCCTTAACATGATTAGAAGTAAACCAGGTCAAGAAAACTGCAAATGATCAACTCATCCCCAGATTCAGAAAACAGACCAGATAGAGTTCTACGTGAGTGAACAGACCAGCTCTGAGACTGGCAGCACAACCTGGCAGCACAGCGTCAGGCAGAATGGGATCCGCTGAACCACCACACGTCTCTACTGCTTCCCAGGGCTGTGCTCCAGGGACAACCCGAAAGCAGTATCAGAAAGGAGTCACACATTGACATTTCATCGTAACCTCAGCATCTGTTTAGCAGCCTGAACTCCTACTAGATAAACGTCATGTAAAACTGAACTACACTTAAAAAGTTCCAGGTAATCATAAAATT
Source organism: Monodon monoceros (assembly GCF_005190385.1). Taxonomy (NCBI): domain Eukaryota; kingdom Metazoa; phylum Chordata; class Mammalia; order Artiodactyla; family Monodontidae; genus Monodon; species Monodon monoceros. The sequence goes on along the minus strand of NW_021703765.1, from coordinate 8,554,722 downwards.
AAAAATTACTTAATATGAAAAATTAAAAAAACGATTCTCTAGTACACCTATTTCATACATCAAGTCTTGGGTTGAAGGTTTCTTAAGCATATGCAACAATAATCTTTCCTTGTCAAAAAGCTTAACTTGTTTCAAAATCACCTTTGTATTTAAAAAATAATTTTTTTTTTCCAACATCACTGCACACGGAGTCAGTGTAGAAAACAGAGAATATTTATTCTGGGAAGTGTGAAAATGAATATGTGATCATGATGAATACAACCCACATGGAGGAAAAAATGATCACCTTTTTCATTAATTAATAAAATCTCAACACACCACAGTTTAAGGGACATTTAATGGAGTCACACAGGACTTTCCAAGGTGACCACAACTGTCAATCAAGTGCTGTTAGAAGCTCAAACTCCAATCTCACTCTTTCTGCCAAAGAGATGGGGCTATAAAACCCACTTCATGATGCAGAACATAGCATTTTACAGGAGGAGCTGAATTGAGGGCACAGACACATAACTCAAATTATTCAGATCAGAGAAAATAGACCACCACTGAGCCACACAAAAGGAGATAACAATCATTTAAGGGTGATAAGTAGCTAGCAGTAGGAATCTTTCAGTATGCACCAAAGGGGGGGAAAAAAAACACTTTTAAGTCAGACAATACCCTTGGTTATTTATTTACAATAAGTGTTTAAAAAACCACCGATGTGATATAGACCAATTTCTCTACAATTAGAATGAAAAGATCCAATAAATCTGAGTATGTGAAGCAAAAAAAAAAAAAAAAAAAAGTAGGTTAAGGAAGAAAACACCATATAGACTGAATGAGAATATAGATAATTTTCTTTACCATATCTGGCTTTTTCATCAGTTTGTAATGGGGAGAAATTTGACGTTATCTCAACACCAATATATCACACATATATAGCATATATTATTATAAATTATATGTAATATGTATTAAGTCCTATTTATCTTAAGTAGATTGCACAGTTCATTATATAATAGTATGTTATATAGAATGTTGTAAAAACATAACTCTATGGATATGATCAGAAAATAACTTTATTTTGCTTCTTTAGATTTGCACATTGGGGCTGTTTTTCTTTTGCTCCTGTGTGAAAACTTACTCAGGCTATGTAATTCTCTGGTCAGTCTTATAAAATAGAAAATCTCATAGTCACTGAAAATAATGAACACAATCTCAATGCAGTAATTAAATATGTTCAGTTCTAAGGAATTCCATCTTGGGTTATTAAAAGACCTTCCCCCATCACCAGGACTCTGTAACCTGTAGAAGGGTCCTTAATGCAGTAAATTGCATTCCAATTTTAGCTGGTCAATTAATACTTCATCAGCCCCTATAAATTTGATGGCACCTCATTTTCTCTAAGTTGAGTCAGTTTCACCTCTCCCTGGGAATTCATTGAAAAGAACTCAGTACAATTTCACAATTTTTGCATGTGGTCTATACCTGGTCCATGTAAAACACATCCTTTTCCGAAACAAATTCTAAACTGCAGGTCAATACCAGTGTAGTTACTGGGGGTCACAAATTAAGCTCTCAGTGTTTCCACTAAACAAGTCTTACTAGGTTTGAGGTGAGGAAGGCATCCCAACATCCTATCCTCCTGTTTTCTTAAGTCTGATAAAGTGTGTCTTTAAATGTAGATAGATAGATAGATAGATAGATAGATAGTAGATAGATAGATAGATAGATAGATAGATGTCATGGATGGATGGAGAGATAAATAGATAGATGTAAAATATAGACAGCCTTCTCCTTGTAGAACAGGGATGAGACAGAGCTGACTCACTATGGCATCTTCTGGATGTCCCCTCCAGCCCCATTTCCAAAACCATTCATCAATCATTCTGTGAGGCACACGAATGCCACCAGCCAGATGGCATCAACAATCAGGTTAAGTTGTACTTATTACCCTCAGATATCCCTCTACAAACAAAGACTAGTCTCAATTATTCAAACTGAACTGAAATGTTAAAGCCTACCAGCTGACCAGTACACCATACTGGAGGCAGTCAACAGACATCAATCCCCAAGAGATATGAATATCCCTGAGGGCACCAACAATTGTAAACAGTGCTTTATTTCTGGAGATATTATGTGCACTCCTAAAACTAAATCTTGTATGGAAGCCAGTCATTATCTTCACTTTTTCCTTAAAACATGGTGGCTTGCACTCTAGGAGTGACCATAGAAATATCACCAATAGGTCACATAGGCCTCAGATGGCTGTGGAGGTGTCTCAAAAATAAGGCTGATCTGGCCTACTGAGAGAAGATTCCCAAGGGTATAACTTACCCATATATACTATAATTTATGTTTACCCTGCGGGCACTTATCCATACAATGGGAATCCTCCAGTTAGAAAGGACATTACTATATTTGTCCCTGATTTTATCTGACTTGATGAATTACATCACCTTGACTTTGAAAGGTCATCAGACCATCCTCAATTCACTGGTCAGGATGGTAATGGTGACAGAATTGCCCTAGACTTCCTCCTAGCTGATCAAGGTAGAGTCTGTGCAACTCTCTAATACTTCCTATTGTGCCTGGATTAGTATCTCAGGCCAAGTGGAAATGTCAATTACACAAACTTAAGGAGAAAGCTACCTGTATTTCTAAGGTAGACCACAACAGGATTTGTTCAGTTGGATCTGGAACCCTGAGGGGACAGAGGGATAGTTGAGGTCAATCCTGAAAGTTGGCCTCATCCTAATATTTGAGATCATGTTGCCAGTAGTCTTAAAGAAATGGTGTCTGAGATGAACTGAACAGATGTGGTTTCAGCTTCTGTTGGTCGTATTTATCAGAGTGGTTGACATAGTACTGTACTTAAGAGACAATTCTTCAGAAGTTAATATAGAGACAATTCTCCATGAATCTCTTACATGTCTGCATATCTTTGATGCAGAGGTACTAATTAACCTTTGTTCTGGAACAAAAAGTAGTCATGCTTACTGTCCAGGAAAATAAGCATAATCTCTTTTTAGGCAGAGGTCAGGCATGCTTACTAGCCATTATGAAAGACTTGAGCTCTCTAAGTTCAGATTCTTCTTCTTTAGTATGTGTACAAGCATCCATCTGGGCACATCAGCAATATCCCCATGAGACTTGTCAGGTAAAGAGAGCTGGTGCAATGATGCAAATGCTCATGCTTCCTTGCTGTGCTGTAAGTAATAAATGCCTTTATCTCTGACCCAGAAGGTTCATGTCTTTTTCCAGGATCCATGAAACTGTGGTAGACTAACTTGTTAGTTTACGGGTAAACTCTTCACAGTAGTTCGCCAATGTTGAAGGCTATTTTTAGTATTACAAAGTAATATTTTGAGTATACTAAGATTTGTAAAATGTATATTAATTTTACTAAATTTTAGTTTCTTAAATAACTATAAACTCAGTTTTCCCATTATATAGAAAACTACAAAGCCTATGAAAAATATTGTAGTCATTTTCCAAGTTTCCACCATTTTTAACTCAGAAATTCAAGTTGATTCAGAAAACCTGAATCTCTAAATATTAATATTTCAAAGAGCTAGAAAAACCCTTGAATTAGGCTGCTTTGAGACTTCATTGGAGAAAGAAAGCCAGCTAGCCAAGGTCGTGAAGGGTGTCTGTGACTTTGCTAACATAGATAATGGTGTGAGATTAATCTAGCTGGGAGGACATCACGAACAAAGTTATGGAAACAAAAATCTGTAAAGGAAAAAATGAGACATTTTTTCCCAGAAAAGATAAGAAACTTAGTTGGAGTTAGCAAAAGAAAATAAAACAGTGAGAATCAATTGTTTTGTATGGCATAAACTTTAGTATCCAGTGAAAATTATGAGCTCAAAATTTTGGGGCAATTTTCTTGGTTGTATTTATTGAATTCTCTTATTTCTCCAGGACTAAGAAGGTTACTCAGATTCACACTCAAAATGCATTTCTTTTCCCACAGGTGTTTGTCAGCATAGATCCAGGGACATTTAGCTTCCAATGAATCTGAAAGCATTTCATTAATACAGAACACTTGAGTTAACAATTTGCATTCTGCCAAAGATTTTCACCTCACAGTGACAGCGCTATTTCTTCTGAGTAATTCCAAACACTAACCAGGGAGAACAAACAAAGGCTTTTGAATCTCTTGATGTTTTTACATAAAAGCTACACATTATTTCCATTCTGGTTCAGCAATCCCAACAATTTCTGAAAGAATCTAGAGGCTTCATTTTGATGCTGACTTGTGGAAGCCATAGTGCTAAACTGAAGACGCAGTGTATTCCCCTGGGCCAGAACAGGGCAGATTGATCACTCCTCACTGTTGCTGGTCATTAATGGTGAGCAGCTGTCTCCCCAGAAAAGTGAGACAGTGCATGAGTCATCAAACTCATTTTAATGTATTTCTGCAAACAGTGACTCAACCACTTCACTTTAATGGGCTTGGCTAAATATTTTCCTCCTTCCATTATACACCACAGCTTTAGTAATAAAAATGATTGATTCCTAAATACATACAAGTTTCTCCTTTACATACTTTTTTCCTTTAATATATAATTATATATATAATTAAATACATACTTTTCTCCTTTAATACATAATTCTACTGTACAAATAGGAATCTGTACCCGTTCCACGGTGGATTTGGAGGCAAACCAGCAATGCTGGCTTCCCCTAAACGTTCTTCTTTATTAACTAACACTAGAGTTCCTAAAACATCCATATTGTATATTTATTCCATCAGTGTAAGACATTTGTCCTCAAGCCTCTTTCTCAAATGCAAATTCTCTTTATAGCAACAGTGAACCACTGCAGTTATTAATGAGTTCTTTTGACAGATTTATTCTATCAGGAACAGGGCAAGTGAGTTTTGACATTGGTAATAACGGCAAGTTTCACAGTGTAAGGGAGTGGTTTATCATGTCTGGCTCTGCACCATGATTTCTTGGAAGCTTTTTAAAAATAAGAGTTTTCAGACTTCATTTCCAGAGACTCCAATTTAGTAAATCTGGGGGGGGCGCTGCAGAATGTACTTTTAAGATTGGGTGATGGTGAGGCGGATAGTCTAGTTAGTAGACCAATGTCTGTGAAAAACTGATAGGACCTCACCTACTAAAGATAACATAAGTATCATCAGAGACACTGTGAATCCAGGTGTGTTTGTGTGTGTACACGTGTGCATGTACGTACGTGTATGTGTGTACTGTGGTGGTGGCAGTGGTGGTGGGAGGATGGGGTAGCCCAGTAAACTGTATCCTCCACATCAGCAGAAACCATGTGAGGGACACTACTGCCAGTGCCTAAGAGAAGGTCTGCTGCCTAATAAGTGCACAACACTTTTTTAAAATTTTTATTTGGGTATAATTGATTTACAAGGTTGTGTTAGTTTCAGATGTACAGCAAAGTGAATCTGTTAATACAAATACATATATCCACTCTTTTTAAGATTCTTTTCCCATATAGACCATTACAGAGTATTGAGTAGAGTTCCCTGTGCTATACAGCAGGTTCTTATTAGTTACCTATTTTATATATAGTAGTATGTATGTGTCAGTCCCAATCTTCCAATTTATCCCTCCCCACCCCTTACCTCCCAGTAACCATAAGTTTATTTTCTACATCTGTAACTCTATTTTGGTTTTGTAGATAAGTTCATGTGTAGCCTTTTTTTTAGATTCCACAATATCATAAGCAATATCGTATGATATTTGTCTTTGTCTGACTTACTTCACTCAGTATGAGAATCTCTAGGTCCGTCCATGTTGCTGCAAATGGCATTACCTTGTTCTTTTTTATGGCTGAGTAACATTCCATTGTATATATGTACCACATATTCTTTATCCATTACTCACTAATTATTAGAGAAATGTAAATCAAAACTACAATGAGGTATCCCGTCACACCAGTCAGAATGGCCATCAGGAAAAAATCTACAAACAATAAATGCTGCAGGGAGTGTGGAGAAGAAGGAACCCTCTGTTGGTGGGAATGCAAACTGGTACGGTGACTATGGAGAACAGTATGGAGGTTCCTTAAAAAACTGAAAATAGAGCTACCATCTGATCCAGCAATCCCTCTCCTGGGCATATATCTGGAGAAAACCATAAGTTGAAAAGATACATGCACCCCAGTGTTCATTGCAGCACTATTCACAATAGCCAGGACACGGAAGTAACCTAAATGTCCACAATACTTTTTGAATAGATGGATATGTAATGACAAGTGTATGAGGGAGAAAATGAGAGAGGGAAGACAAGACAAAGGAAAAACAACCTAATATTAACTATGGCCTGCTCATGGTTTTTTTTTTTTTCCTAATGGGCTAAAAAAAAATGCCATAACAACAGAGCTTAACAATGGTCCTAAATATATTAAGATTTCTCCTTTCCTTGTGGCTACAAGAAATGCGTACTGAACAAAATTGGCCCCAGTTGAATGAATGAATGAATGAGAAAATGGGATGGAAAAGTAATGATGCAAAATTCTTAGCTTCAGAATCTGCCTAAGGTCTCCCCAGTCTATTTAAATTATCAAATTATTTTACTTCTCAAACCAGATATTTGCCACGTATGCCCCAAGAAGTTGATAAATGAATAAGCCATCAGAAAAAGAAAAGCTGTTGAAAGGAAAATAGAAAGGAATGGAGTTTCAGAGCAGTTCTGAGATTTGGGGTCAGACATTAAAAATCTTTGTGATTCTGTTTTTCAATCTGCCAATTCATTAATGCACCATGAAAAATAATGTGGCATTTTGTAATATGCAATACATGCCATAAAAAGGAATAACAGCATACTAAAGACGAAAGTAATATTCTCAGTTTGCTCCTCGCAGCTAGGACATTATTTCTTTATGGGTATTTTTTTTTTCACTCTGACAATTCTGGTCAATGAAAGTAGTTGGATTAGATTAATCTCTTAACTATTTAAATGGTTGAAGAAAGGTTGAGCTTGATTTCCATTTGGTAAGCTTCCCATGGCCCTAGGGCCTTCAAGCAGCTACATTCTCTTCTGGTTGCTAACAGGGTAGATTTGGGAGCACACAGTAGTATGTACAGATACAGATATGTACAGTATAGTATGTACAGTATATTATATACACATATACATAGGTATATATGTGTATATGGAGAAAAAAAGAGAGAATTATTAGGATACAATAGATTTCAGAAAAAAATGAGTGAGGAGACAATAAAACTTTTAAATGATGTTCTTGAAAAGTAATGCAGCTTTTCTCAAACACTAAATATGTCTCTTGCATGGGGGATTACATATTTCAGAAGTGCTTCACTACGTACTGATGGGGTCCAGGATATAGTCTTGGAGATTACTTGGTGATTACAAGTTATCTATTCTGGAGTTGAGGGAGACGCTTGTAAGGCTAGCATGTTAGACGAGTGTTCTCCAGTCATTAAAGTTGGTATATAGGACGGTTAGTTTCCAATATGCTAAAAATTGTCATTTAGTCAGTGTTGTGTTCAGTCTCAACAGTCCTGCCAAGTAGGTATCATGGTGACCCTTTCAATTTGGACTTAGACACATAGAGGTTCAGAAAACTTACCCAAGTTCACATGAATAACAAAATAAAATTTGACTCACTATGGCTTATTGAAACTAGGACCACAAAGGGAATATAAGATTAGCCAGGAGGAAAACAGAAATCTATCAATTAATAGGGGGGAGGGTGGTTATTGAGCAAGTTTGAGATGAAGGAAAACAGCAGATGTGGGTTGGATTTTATTCAGTGGAAAATGATCACAGAAATAAGAGCTAAGAAAACTTGCCTCAAGCTTCTTTCCAGAGCTCTGAGGTAAAATTATTTTCTTTGCTGACACAGATAGATGACTGGGCTGTCTCCAAGGCTAAAAGGGTTTCGCCTTTGTAGTCCAGTCAGCAATGCACGCCCTTCTTTCAGGACAAGTTACATACACACAGCTCACTGGTGGTGAGAAGCTGATGTGCATATCTCCTCTGAGCTCACTCAGGGGAGCTGCCTGGAAGGTGCATCCAAACCCAGGTCTCACCTAGTCCTCTGGCTTCCACAGGATGCTGAACTTTGTGGAGTCACTGAAACGTTCTCAGAATTGAGCACTACCCTGCTCTGCTTCACAGGAGAAACCTATGGTGTGATGAAGTTGGCAGAATGGACTGCTTGTCTTGAATTCTGAACCCTTGACATTGTTACAGAACTTAGAAATGCCTATGGAGATTCAAATCTGCTCAGAAACCATGGCCTGCTTTCAGATGTATGGGCTATGTTCTGAGGAGAGAGATTTTTATCTTTACTTGAAAGTCCCTAAGGACGTTCCTGTCATGGGGGCAGACCTAACAGCCTCACCTTGAGCATGTGTGGGAAAACCAGAGAGTGAAGAATGCCTGGAGCAATGGCTCACTTAGGGATATTTTTGGTCCTGCATCGGTGGATGATCTGAATGACTTCCTTTTTTTTCAACTGGTTTCTTCCTAGCCCTTTACCTTGAACCCTCTATGCAAAAATTCTGGTTGACTCTTTTGTCTAGTCACTGTATTTACCTTGAAAAGTTGACACTTTCCTCCCTGACTCTGCCTTACTACTCTAATTTAGATGAAAGAAAAGAATTATGAGAACGAAAACTAACTGCTATTGAACATAATATGTGATAGGAACTGTTCTATGGACTTTACATGTATTAACTTATTTACCCTTTACAAGTGTTTAAGATAGATTCTATTACGTTGGCCACTTTGTGCATGCTAAAACCGAGACACAAAGGAAGTTAAATAACTTTCTCAAGGTCACAGTTCAAATAAGCAGCAGAGCCAAGATCCTAACAGTACAAAGAAATATATAATCCAGTGAATGAGTTCCTAGCATTCAGAGCTGGGAAAGAAAATTCATATGTGAGTATAATCAGAAAAGCTTCTCTGAGAAATTTCAATTTCTGCTAGATCTTAAACTGGCAAAAAGGAATGGGGATGTCATGAAAAAGAAAGAACCTAAATAAAGAGATGAAAGGTATATTAAGACTAGCAGATAGGAGTCAGTAAGGATTGAGATGTAAATGTTTGTTTGAATACTAGTTAGAAGCAGGGTAATAAGATAACAAAATAACAAAAGTTACTGATCATTAGCTCAAAATTTTAGACAGGAATGGGTAAGGTACATAAATCCATTCAGGGGCTTTAGTGGAGTGACACGACAAAAACCCTAGTTAATGAAGAATAATCTGACAGCTGTGGAAAGAAAGTTAGAAGAGAAAAAATCTTCATTCATAAGTGGATGACAGGACTTGAAAGAGTATAGCTACAAGAAAAATGCAAAGGATTAAATTCCTGAGACATTACTCTAAAAGAACAGATGGAATCCAGAAATGTTAAATAGTGAGTGAAGAGTAAAGTTAAGATGCTTCCACTATTTTAAATTTGGTAAACAGGAAAAGTAAAGTACTGTTTGCAAGAGAAAAGCTTGAAAATTATGGTTAACATATAGGTTAGAAAATCATTAATTTGCTTTTGGTATCACATGCCTTTAAAGTCCTGTACGATCGATTTTATCTATGAACCATTTTTTATAGAATATAGGAACAAAGAAACATTAATTATAAGACTGTGGCTGTAAAGTCAACTTGTCCACTAGTAATGTAATTGTTTATTTAACATCCAGTCATTGAACACTTACTGTATGTCGGATGCTAGATTACTTGCTGAGCATACACTATTGAACAAGGTCCCAACTGACTCTGCCTTCAGGGGTAGGATGGATGTTGAGTGAATTAGGATGACAAAAGAGGAAGTATTTGGTATTATGGGGTCAATGGAGTTAAGCTGATACTACCATGAGGAATTATATTTAAATGAGTGTTACAAGAAGAGAAAATTTGAAGACTGTCTGGATTGGGGAGTTGAGAAAAAGGGAGGAGTTGATGACATCTCTCCACTGTCAAGGTTAAGATGGATCCATTTGAAAAGACACTCAGGAAAACCAGGTTTGAACAGGAAGCACAATGGTGAGTTATAAGAAAGCAGTCTTTCTCAGTACTGTCTGTTCAAAGTAGAAAAATAGAAAAATATTATATAAGTATATAGATGCATTATGTTACTTTAAACTTTGGGTAAAAATTACATATTGTGAAGAAATGTGTTAAAATTTTTTCAAATTAATTCAAACTTTTAAAAGACTGAGATGGCAATATTGTACATACAAAAGAAGCTTGTGAAAAAAAAAGAAGCTGCTCATGGACTCAGAGAGAGCCCGATTCAAATCTTACATCTGACAAAGTCATAATTCTCTGAGTCTTAGCTTCAACACTGAGGAAAATTAGAAGCTAATCGTTCTATTTTGCTAGGATTCTTAGGATATTTGGTGCAGCAATAATACAAATACAACATAAAAGCAGTATTTTTTTATCTCTATGTGCATGAAATAATTCAGCTGATCTCAATACTGAGTAAAGTGAGAATTACACCAGTGAAAATCTGAACCTAACAGGAAACTGTGTTCTTATAATACAAGGATATGTTCAACTATTTTCTTTTTGTATCACACACAGACAAAAGAAAAACTCCATAGAGAGTATAATGATAGCATATACACAGTAGGCAATTAATAAATACATATTGGTTGGATTTCTGTAATAGGTGAAATTTATAGACTACATTGTTAAAATAATTGAGAAGAGGGAAACCCTCTGTAGAGAGCAAGATGAGTTGTAAAACATCCAGTTTACGTTGACAGAGATATTTGGAGATAGAATTTTAGTTTGGGATATTAGCATAAGCAAAGGAAAACTAGAGCTTTAACTGGGATTGTAGGACAAATGAAGGGGTAAAGACAGTGGAGAATGCTCCAATTGGAGTGAAAGATATGAAAATATTATCCAATCAATCTCTAAAGGCCTTCTTTTTAAAACATAATTTATATGAGATGATAGACGCTCACTAAACTTACTGTGGTAACCATTCCATGGTGTATATAAGTCAAATCATTATGCTGTACACCTTAACTTATACAGTATTGTATGTCAATTATATCTCAATAAAACTGGAACAAAACATAAAATAAAATAACTTTTAAAAATTAAAAAAATAAAACATATAATTTAAAAATTGGGATACATCATATTTAAAAATTGACTTTAGTTTAAATTACATCAAGTCTGATAGCATTTTTCTCCAGAAAAGTTAATTCTACTGAAATGGTCAGTGCTTCACTATACATATCTTAGAGAATATTTTTTCTGCCTTTATTCACCTTCACAGAAAAAATATTATCAAGATTTCATTATTAAAATTTAACAACGAATTAAAAACCTGAGCACATAAGAATGTAATAGTATATATTTTCTTTCAAGTAGTTTCATTAATATTTCTTTTTAGCTAATTAAAAAGCTGACTGTTCAAAATGATATCAAACTGTTGAAATGTTTTTGGAAACTTTATTGGCCATATTCATAGCCCCTGTGATCTCAGAGTCTGTATCATATCAAAAGGATAGATGTCCAGAACTTTAATTAGATTCTTTGAGGAAAACTTACATTTCTAGCAATGATAAATGGTTGTACATATAGTTTTGAAGGTGTCCCACATGGGCAACTTTTCTACAAGGAGAATATCTAATTACGTAAGTATATAGCAAAACTTCAGAAAAGTTCTCCATACTCCAGCTTAATTAGAGCGAAAGATAACCAGTTTCATGAAACCTGTAGTTTGTAATATATTCTGCATACTGATGTCATTACATTGTATAGCTGCAATGAAACCAAGACGTGTATTAATCCCCATCACACACATTCTGGCTCAGTCTTTCTGCTAAGCTGTGACCTTTGAGACTACTCAAAATTCAGAATTTAAAAGACTTAGTTATTTGAAAGAAGTTATAGATTTGGCATTGTTCCCTAGGGTAGATGGATGACAGACAGTTTAATAAGTATTTTTAAAATGATTTATAAGGTAAGTTGAAGAATTTCTATTTTAACATCAGTTTAGAGGATTTTTTAAAATTACGTCAACTTATCCTCCTTTTCTATAACTCATCCTTACCCCATTCCAAAAAGTATCTATTTGTACCATGCATTGGACTGAAGGCATCAGGACAAATGCATTCCTTATGGCTCCTACTGTTGAGAACTCACAATTTGGAAGGGTGGTCCATAAGCCGCATCTCAGTTAATACTGCTGTTCTATAAAAATCAGTCAAGGTGTTTCATTACTAAAAATATATTATGATAGTCTTTTCACAGTTAGCAGGAAATTAAGTTGATTGGCCAAATTTAAGTAGCTCTCTGACACACTTTTCTTAAACCTTTGGCATATGTCAATAGTTACCTGTTAGCAAGAGCTAGAAGATAATTTAATGAATGAACTGCAAAAACCTATTAATGTCACAATTCCTGGCCTGTGGTTTGCATTAATTAAATATGTGTTAAATGAACAAATGGGAAAAGTTTAAAAGAATCATGTTTAGCTGCACTATTTTTTTTTTTAATTTTTCAGTGAGACCACATGCTTCTGGTACATTCCACAAATATTAATTCAACAAAGAAATCTGTTCAATAAATACATTCCTAGCCCAGTGTTCAGCACTGGGCGTTTGGCAAACCATGGCCTCATGAAGTTTATAGTCTAGTGCACCACTTCTCAAATTTTAATATGTGTATGAATCACTGGGTCATCGTTAAAAAGTGTATTGCTTCTGTAGGTCTGAGATCAAACCAAATATTCTGCGGTTCTAACAAGATTCCAGGTGATGACAGTGATGCTATATAGATGGACCACACATTAAATAGAAGGGGTCTAGTAGATGATACTGACACTAATCATATAACTAAACAAAATGTAAAATTACAGTTATGACAACATGCTTCAAAGGAAACATGTAACAGGAAATTTGTCCTGACAGGGTAAAACAGGGAAGTCATTCCTAAGGAAGTAAAAAATGAGTTGCCACCTGAAAGGTAGGAGAAGTTATCTCAGAAAAAGGCAAAGGAAAGAGGATCCATGGAGAGAAGAGACAGAGAGAAGTCAGGCTTTCCTGGCAACAGTACAATCACAAATACTCTCAAATGCATCCATACACACTCAAATATAGAGGATGGTCAAATTAGTCACTTTGTCACCTGATAACTTCTCAGGGCATAATCTCGAGATTGATGGTTCAATGCGGAATTACATAATGCTTTACATGTCTAGACTTCAATCCATTTTAAATGAATATTTGCCTTCTGAACTAAATATTGTGTCTGGATTCTCAATCCACTTATCAGCACAGACTCTGTGCTGTGAAGTTGTTAAGAAACAGAGTATTGAGTAATGGAATATGTGTGAATAGAGGAGATTTAAATCTAGGTTTTTCAAGTGCTGACTTGATCAAATTCTGGGCAAAAACAGAGCATAATTTCGCACATATGGCAGAATAAGCTCTCTGTAACATTGTACTTCACACCCCCTGTCTGCATGAAACTGGATTTTCTAAAACCATCTTTACAAAAGCAGAATATAAAAATAAATTGCTATAAAATTTAAAATATATAATCAATACCAACTATCACAATGATATAAAAATACATGTTATGCCTGTCAAATTTAACTTCATATCATGCTATTTGGTAATAAGGTTTACTAATCTAAAATACGGTTTCCTAAAGTTTCTTATATATTTGACTGCATATTTTATGTAGCAAAACTGTCTGAAATTCATAGAATGGAGTTAATAATATTAACACCACAGGTTTATTAAACAAGGGTTTTTAATTTTAGATCCATCAACCAGTTATAGGATATATCTCTTCTCTAAATCTAGTGTGTTTTGATTTCTCACCAGGAAGAACACTTTATCAGAGATGTAAAGTCAAATAGATGCTCGTCTAAACTCAAAATCTCACCCCTTCCCCCATGGAATCTCTTTAGTCTACTGAAATATGAAAGAAACATGTGACAATAAAGGTATATCAAAATCTGAAATTTTCACATTTAGCCCAACATGATTCCAACAGTAAAATACCTATTTTTGCTTACGGAACTGTTTCAGTGTTTCTTGTCTTGTTGCCTTATCGATCACCTCACCAACAACTAGTAGAGACTGGGAGAGTTGCTTGTCAAGAAAGGAGAGAACTGAGACAAAAATGTGAGAAATATGAGAGAGAAAGAGCAAGGGAATTGGTGGAAAGAAGCAGCCAGGGAGCCAGAGTGGAGATACAAAGAGGAGAACAAATGTCAAAAGAGGAAAAAATTACAACTGGAGAAATTAAGCCCTCAAACCCATGGGCAATTTAGGGGTAGACTTGCCCGTGGTAACATGTAGACAGATGTCAGTGGCTGACTCATGAGGAGTTTAGTTCTTTCTCAGTCTTGGGAAGATGAGATGGTTCATTGGTCCAGTCAGTACAAGGAGAAAAAGCTCTGTTCCACCCAATAACTCAGGCCACAAACCCCTCCTGTTTGGTGGCTCCAACAGACTCTCAGTCTTTGTGGTCACCTGCATCCAGCCAATCAATGAAAAAGAGAGTGGAAGTCACCACTGGAGGTTTTCTTGGACGTGGCCTGGAAATGACACACATTATTTTGTTCATATGACATTGGTCAAACCTAACTTCAAGGGAAGAGGGCAAATGTAGTCTAGCTGTGGGCTTGGGAAGAAGAAAGAGTAGATTTTAGTAAACAGCTAGTGGTTTACTCCAGGTTAAAATGAATTACAGAGGTCAACTCCAGGTTAAAATGAATTACAGGGCTTCCCGGTGGCGTAGTGGTTGGGAGTCCGCCTGCCGATGCAGGGGACGCGGGTTCGTGCCCCGGTCCGGGAAGATCCCACGTGCTGCAGAGCGGCTGGGCCCGTGGGCCGTGGCCTCTGGGCCTGCACGTCCGGAGCCTGTGCTCCGCGGCGGGAGAGGCCACGGCAGTGGGAGGCCCACGTACCACAAAAAAAAAAAAAAAATTAATTACAGAGGTCATAAGCATGGCATTAGTGAGTAGTTCCAGGTGACACCACATGATTATGCCAGATAGATAGACAGATATGATGTATAAGCTATTCCTTTCTAAAAATTGGGGACCCTATTTAGTATGGCATAATCTATTCCAGTTTATTGTATCAGCTTTAAAATAAAGCTATTTAAACATAATTAAGGAGAGATATTTTGGATCTCCCATATAAACAGCTTGTCTTTAAGAAGACAAGGAAGACGTTAAGAAGACAAGGAAGACTTTAAGAAGACAAGGAAGTCTTCTTGACTGAATGCTACCCTATTGTTTCGTTTCTTTCTCACACTTTTGATTTTTTTCCAAAGATTTGGTAATAAACAGTACTAGCTTCTTTAATTGCAAAAGGAGAGCCAGCTATAGATAATCTTATTTGATGACCCAAAGATTTGGTTACAGCCTTTGAGCTATCAGGGCATTGAGCGATGGAGCCTATTTTCACCCATTTGCTTTGCAGGAATTGTGTTAACAGAGGATTTTGATGTACCTTTGCTGGATGTGAGGGAGTCACATTAAAGTTTCAACTGACATACTCAGGCACTTAAATGTCAGGAAGCACAGATGCATCTGGAGCTTTTAAACCTGATCTGCACTGCCAATGTGCCAACAGTATATTCTGCCAATATTAAAAATGCCTCTGACTGAGTATTAAGGGACTCAGTTTGGTCTGTTGTTTTATTGATGAGACAAGGATAAATTGGGAGAAGATGCTACAATATGAAAAGTGGACCTAGAGAAATTCTGAGAAACTTACTCCTTTGAGTTAAGGGTAGACTATGTATCCTACCCACATGAAGCTGGCTGACATGCAGGAGCCCATAACAACTCCTGGTGAAAGACTTCTCAAAAGAATTGTTTGTGAGCATGTGTCAAAGTTTTAGTTCAAGCTTATAATTAAAGGAAATGCTCCTGAGAAAAGCTAATTCAAAGATTTCCTCTTGGCAGAGAAATATTATAGAAAAAAAAATGTTGGCTAGGTACTCATTTTCAGACTTGATAACACAAAATGATTTCTGATTAGAACTATTAGCATAGTCACAAAGCTGGCTAAAGATTGATGTCTTTTAAAGTGAGCTGGGTGTGTGAATCTCACTTCCCAGAAAGCACTTGATTCCAATAATGTCAAATGTTGCTCAAGCGTTTTACCAGGAATGCTAGGCTTTCCAGGTAGGACTCTCAAACTCATCAAAAGTTCTTGCCTAGACAATTTCTCTCAGACTTGGGGGAATGTCCTCATTCCCTGTAAGTCAAGCTAATAGTGATCCCTCTTTACGCTATCTCAGGTTGTCCACAGATACAGAATGGCCACACTGAGCCCAGTGACATATGATCCTGCTATTTCTGTTAGGATCCCAGTAAGTGATGACAATGTGATGAGAAGGCTTAAATTAAAGTCAAAGTGCAGAACAATCAAACACTCTCCATGGAGAATCATCCCTGAGCACATCTTAGTAGGCCTGTTAACTAGAATAGTGAAGAAGTCGGGGCTGTGTTAAAACCCTGAGATTATCACCAAACTATAAACCCAGCTCATAACCAACACCGAATCGTAGATGGGGCTCAGTGGGAAACAAAACCTTTTTAAAAGCCAAATTATTTCAGGACACTACTTTAAGAAGACAAGGAAGTGTCAAATGCATTTGTCTTTTCACCAAGGTGGTTAAAGTACATGAGTGATATGCATTCACTAATTCAACAGATCTATATGGACCACAGGTGGTGAGATACAGGAATGAGTCGGGTCGGCAAGGCCTTTGCCCTCAGGAGTGGAATACAGTATTCCACTGTATTTCTCAGTGTGGAATATGGATGGTGAGAAGCAAAGACAATGCCATGTGGGAAATGGTTCCTCATTTGGGGGAGTTAGGGAGCTGTGATCCTTAACATCGGTAACCAGACTAGTTTACAGTAGAATTTCTCAACCTCAGCACTACCAACATTGTGGAAGGTCAGGGAGGACAACCTGTGCCCTATTGGATGCTCAGCAGCATCCCTGGCCTCTACCCATTAGTTACTAGTAGCACCTCCCAGCTGTGACAACAAAAAACATCTACAGACATTACTAAATGCCCCCTGGGGGGCAAAATCGCTTCTACTTGAAAGCCACTGCTTTCAAGGCTTATTATGGAAGGCTTCTCGGGGCACAAAGCATTTAAGTTAAAACCTGAGTGTTCTAGGCAGAGAGAACTACATGCAAACAGCCAGGGAAGGTAAGACAGAGTGAACCGTGCGATAAAGGTACATGCTTTGTCATGCCGGCTATTAAAGTATGAGAGGAGAAAGGGTGAAAGCTGGAGATGAAACACCTGCAAAAGCCAGGTCAAGAATGCCTGTGTAAGTCACATTAGGAATTTAAACTGTATGCTAATGGTGGCAATAAATTATGGAAAGGATTTTTAACAGGGATGCTAGTAACACAAGCAGATTGTATTTTAACCTCATTGTGCTGAATTCAGGGCTTTGAACGAATTGCAGGCAAATGAGACTATAGGTAGTGAATCTTAATAAGGGAATTGAGGTGGTAAATAAATATGAAATAATGATGGTCCAGGACAGGGAAGGAGACACATAGATACATTTGAGCAAAATTCTACAGTAGAATTGATAGGACTTGAATTTTATTAATACGGTATATGAGGAAAAGGAAGAGACAAGATGACAAAGTTTTGTCCGACCAATGGGCATATGATGAATGGTGCCATATGTTGAGGCTAGAGACAGTAGGTGTGTGTGTGTGTGTGTGTGTGTGTGTGTGTGTGTGTGTGTTTATACATATATTCTTATAAGAAGATGTGGATTTGTTGATAAGAGTTTTGGACACGGTATAATATGAAGTGTCTCTGAGAAATACATATGGATTGGGCAGTAATATATATAGGTGTGGAGTTTTGGAGAAAAATTCGGGCTGAAAAAAATTAGATTTATTCTTCAGTTTTTAAGTTAAAATCTTGGAATTCTAATGTGTTATTCCAGGTCTTTCAAAAGGCAGGTGCTGGGAAGAGATTAAACCCACAGGGTTTTATTGGGGAAAATGAGCGTGTGAGAGAAAACAAAAAGGCAGTTACTTGAGGATGGGAGAGCCGTCAGACTGCCAAGCAAGTCTGATCCCAAGGGAAGAGAGGGCGATAAAGTTGGATGAAAGGAACCCAAAATTCTGTGGAGTCTAAGAAAAATTCAGTAACATTATCAGAGAGCGCTAGAGCCCAAAACAGCCATCAGAGGAATCCCAGTCTCCCAGATACACGAGCTGCCTTGGTATTCGTGCCACACCTGATTACTGTCTGCGAGCAGAGCTGTCGATGGACTTCAGAGCACAGCAGTTGGGGCCTGTGTTAGTTTCCTAAGACTGTTGTAATAAATTACCACAGTCTTGGAGGCTTCAAATAACAAATTGATTGTTTTATAGTTCTGTACACCAGAAGTCCAAAATAAGTATTAACTGTGCCAAAATCAAGGTGTCTCCTGCCCACGGCCCCTCTGGAAGCTCTAGGAGAGAATCTATTCCTTGCCTCTTCCAAGTGTTGACGTCTTGATTTGTGGCTTCATCTCTCCAATCTCTGCCCCAGTGGTCACGTTGCCTCTACCTTCCTCTTATAAGGATTCATGTGATGGCATTTAGGGCTATTATGAGTTGAATTGTGTCCCTCAAAGTTCACATGTTGAAGTACTAACCCCTAGTACCTAGGGATGTATATTTGAAAATAGGGTCTTTGCAGAGATAACTGATTTAAAATGAGATAATTAAGGGGATCCCTAATCCAAAATAACTAGTTTCCTTATAAAAAGGGTAAATTTGGACCCAGACACAAAGAGAGGAAAGACAAAGAGAGAAGATGGCTATCTTTAAGCCACAGAGAGAGGCCTAGGACAGATCCTTCCTTCACAGCCCTCAGAAGAGATCACCATGCCAACATCTTGATCTCAGACTTCTAGTCTCCAAAACTGCAAGACAATAAATTTTGGTTGCTTAAGCCACTTCATTACAGCAGTCCTAGCAAAGTTATTTAAGGACCCATCCAGATAAATATCCAGTATAATACACTAAGAGCTGCTTCTCAAAAGATATTCTCTGCTGTTGATGGCATGGCCTTATTACAGAACCCCAGGAGCCTGCATTGTGATTCTCCCACTGGAACTTGTTGCATTTTTATCACCACTGACACCTCCAACACTCTAGAGGGTGCTGGATCTTATGGCTCAGATGGCAGGGCTGACTGCACCATGGCCTGGACCTGCTGCAGAAATCTTTCCTTCTCTGGGCCTTACTCAAAGCTGGTGTCCTTCCATGTCACCTGGAATATAGACTGGAGGAATATTACTTGGTGTGGAACATGTTGCTTCTAGAACCCAAAAAGCCATCTCATGAAAGAGTACATAACAAGCTCACTCTAACAGAGGGGTTTGATGAGACTCCGGGTCAACCCAGACCCTGTTTCCAAAAGTCTTAGAACTGTCTGGTTATTCCTCTTTTTCCACAGTGTACAGGGACCCGATTAAATGGCCATATGTCCCTTTGGGGAAGAATTGGAAAATCACCAGAGTATATATTATATTTTTCGTCTGATGTTGTAGGGTCTTTCCCATCAAGGGTCTCATTCAATGGGTTCCAGTTATGAAAAACTGGCTCAGGTCTGGCAATTGCACAAGAAGTCAGGAGGCTTTGTTGGGGTCATATCCTTCAGTCTCCAGCTCGTTCACTCTTGCATTTTCAGTTGTAGAGATTCAACACCCCTGTCATCTGCCTGTTTATTTTGTCCCTATTAACCATCTCTGCAACCCCTGGCAGGTTAAGTACCGTAGGTTGCTGCTCTTACCTTGACAATTTTCATTGTAATTGTGGCCTCCTGGTATCCGGAAATAAAGTGCCACCACCTGGCTTCTGTTGCTGGTGACCCATCATCCCCATGCAGCCCCAGTCTGTGACTCTTTTGCCAACATCACTGTTCACTATCAAACTTCTGGGTGCATTCCATGGCCTCAGTGAATGGTGCATCCTCTGGGATCTTCAGACCCTACCTAATACATCCATTTCAGCATGGCCACCTGCCTCAGCCTCTTCATTTCTTATCTGTCAAGGTACCTTAGGCATTTCCAATAACACTGTCCTATCCCCTGTGGTCTTTGCCCATGTCTTAAATCGTCTGTCCCAAGATAGTGCTCCCAAGCCAATGAAGTCTTGTTCACCAGACTTACCTATCTCAAGGGCCCTCCTCAGGCTCCATCCAGTTCACACAGATGAGACTTCGCAATTCTTCAGGTGTGTAGACTCTTTCCTCCCTTACCAGGTCCAGCATACTCACAGCTGGGTTGTGCTAAGGTCTAACCCTACTTTTCGACCTGGCAGCTAGGAAAAGAGGTGTGAAGGAGGCTTCTGTTGACTTGAGGGGGAGCCTTCTGCAGCCCCTTCATGTGCAGTGCAAGTGCCAACCCTCACTAGGGAAGGTGAAACTCCAGGCATTTGGGGCTGTAGAGGCAACATCCTCAGGGGCATCTATCCAGATGTTATCATCCTAGTTTTCAGGATTTCAGTATTTTTGCCAGAGACCTGGCGTTCTTAATAACAGATTTATTTTACTATCTTAATTCAAAGTCTCTGGTGCTATACAGTTCTCATAACTAGGCCTTTAACCTCCCATTTAACTTTGTGCCCCCGCTTCCACTATAGGTGATAAGGACCTGTTTATATGCCACCACCAAGGCTCTCTGGCTCTCATGCTTAGCCATTAAGCACTTATTAACAAGTCTCCGTCTTTCATCATTCTGCATGATATCAGTACAACTTAGCAGTCACCAGCCAATTGCACTGTCTTGTAAGCATCGTTCCCCCATACTTTCCAAAATGTCTGCAGCACCGTACTTGCTGCAGACTTCCTCTATACCAGGACATCACCTCCAGTGATAGTTAGCATGTGAGCTGCTAACTTGTGCCAGAAACCATGTGCCCCACCTAGCAACAAAGACAGTGTCTTATTTGCCTATCAGGTGGTGGGAGAGTCAATCCCAACCCCTATATTACATCACATTTTCCTAGACCACGCCTAGTCACACTCACAGTAGTCTGGGTCCACTGAGGAGCAGATGTCAAGACAGGGTTAAACATGCGATGATTTTACTAAGGAAAATGTCTTTGTATGATAAAATAGGGAGGACGCTGGGTAAGACTGGGAGAACTCTCAGGTCATGAGCCATGCCTAAACTTGAGAGAGAGAAGTTCAGGTGGAAGCACTCTAGGCTGCTGTGGGATCTAAGGAAGCTTCACCAAAACTGTTAGGGAATCCTGGAGCCACAGGTGACAATCAGAGGACTCTGATGTCCACCAGGGACAGGTCTGCCTTAAGTACACATGTAGCAGGCAGTCACTACTGGGAGCATAGCCCTGTCGGAGTACCGAGGTCGGAAGCACAGCAGCTGGGGCCCTTGATCAATTACGCTCCCTGCAGTGAGAGACTTGGGAGGCACGTTCTCATTCCTCCACAACCAGGAACATAAACTAATCTGATAAATTATCTGGATAGTAAATCTTCATAAATCCTCTGAGATCCAGAATTCAGTCATTTAATACTGGTCCTACTAACACATATGAAATGCTATCTAGCAAAGTCCATATGATGTATCTGATAAACAAATGAGTAAATGATCAGTTTAAAGAACAAATATACAAAAGGGGGATCCACTGTCCTTCTTTTCCTTTTTCACTGCTATAAACCAATAAGGCTCTTATTTCCTATCTCAGCTGGTGAGTGAAGCAAATATTGTCTCTCTATGTCCATCATCACTGCAATCAAGTGTGCCCTGTGTAGGGCTAAAACTGCTGTCATCCTTAAAACCACTGTTAATACATCATCCCACTATTAGGAAATATTTGTGGTCATATTGTTTTCCAATAAATAGAGTCCAAACATCCTGACCTGGCCTTCATAGCCCTCTATCCTGTGCCTTCACAACCCTTTGAGTCTTATCAGCAATTTCCGACCTTTAGTGATTATTATATTCCTTGCTATATTCTTACCACCTTTAATTTTTAGTTTCTAGACTTTGGTTAATGCTGTTTAGTCCCTTGAAATGTAATCTTTCCATCATTTGTTAAAATTGTACTTGATCTAAGAATTCCAACATGAACAATGGTCATGGGAATTCCTCTGATCGCCTCATGATGAAATGATCCTTGGTATTTCTAAACCCATGGACACTTTCAGTTTTCTCTTTATATTTGAAATGCAGCCTTGTATTATAATTTCTTATTTATGAATTTTGTGACACCCTTCTTGATCGCAACCCGCAGTTCACAGCAATGGTCATAGACTTCAACACAATGACTTATGGATATAGGGGCTCAGTAAATATCGGTGACATTAATTACCTAAGAATGAATTTGGTTTCATTTCGGCTATCCAAAATGTGTCCTTTGTTGTTTTGTTGCTCTTTAATTTTTTTTCACTCATCAACATTACACCAAAAAGGAAAGAAAAATGAAATTATATCCATTTAATATTGAAAAATTGTATTTTTCTCAAATCTGGCATTCAAGGAAGTAGAATCATTTTATACAAAAGGCATCTCTTTTCTTTCTAGTCAATAATATATATATTGGAAAGCAAGAGATACAAAGGCAAAATTCATGTTACTTTTGGCATAATTTTTATTCAAGGATAGAATTTCCATTCTCTTACAACATTCTTTTCACTCTCTTCAAACTCTGAACAGTGCATAATAGAAGTATTTTTAAATGAAGCTCTTATGTTTTCCTTTTAAATTAAATCTATGCCATTTTTTTAAAAATTGTGCTACTCACAGTATTATGTCAACACTGAAAAACTGTAAATACCCTCTGAACCCAGAAGAAAAGAATATACCACATATCTCTCCAGCACAGAGGTCTGTGTTGAACAAGAATAACAATTTTACTTCAAAACAAAGGGGTAAAAAGAACGTTTTTTAAATACAAACATGCCTAGCTTAAAGACAAAAATTCTTAAAAGGAATTAATCTAAAATCCAAGTTCCTTCATAATAAGCCTCCTTGGCAAAGAGAGGCTTTATTCTTTTCTTTCTATTCCTTCGATAAAAAGCATGCAATTAAAAAAGTCTACAAGATTCCAGCTTTTGATCTGATGCAGTAATTCTCATCCTAAACTACTTCCTAACGAACTCTTCTTTGTTTAAACCGAAAATAAAATTTTCTTGCAGCAGACTTTCTGATTTTCACAATTCTCAGCTTTGAGGACCACAGATAAGTCTCATCATAAGCTGGTTTGAAATGAACGTTAATGTGTTAATGACTGTTATGGGTTGAATCTTGTCCCCCAGATCCATATGTTCAAGTCCTCATCCCCAGAACCTCACAATGTGACCTTGTTTTTAAGTAGGGTAGCTGTGGATGTAATTAGCTAGGCTAAGATGAGGTCATACTGGAGTAGAGTGAGCCCCTAACCCAAAATGACTGATGTGCTCACAAAAAGGGAAATTTGGACACAGACACACACACAGAAAAAAACCATATGAAGACTGGTGTTATGATGCCATAAATCAAAGAGTGTCATTGAATACTGGCCAACCAGCAGAAGCTAGGAGCGAGGCATGGAACAGGTCCTTCCCTAAGCCTTCAGAGTAGCATGGCCCTACCCACACTTTGATTTTAAACGTCTAGCCTCCAAATTGTGAGACAATAAATTTCTGTTGTTTAAGCCACTCAGTTTGGTGGCTTTGTTACAGCGACCCTAGGAAACTAATAGTGACCTAATGTGAAGTTATTATTTAAAGTAGTTTTACTATATGAATATAGTCTCAGAAATATGTCAAATTATAAGCAAAATTCCTTTAAAACAGTTAAAAGGTCCTCAATATCAAACAGGTCAAATCAAGCTCTGAGCGAGTTAGCCAACCTATAGTCAGAGTCCAGAATAAGGGGCTTTTGCTGTACTAGTAAAAATGTTAGGATAATTCAGGAAGAGTGCCATTGAAGTGCTAGTATTTTTCACCGTCTCTGAAGAAAATCTTACCGTTAACTGTGAAGCAGCTCCGAGTACTGACATCAAGTCAACTGATACTTGAGTATTCTTTAGCCTAGGGCCAGCCCTATCATCCAGACCCACCCAATAAAAGTGCAATTTATGTGCATGAACTGACTCATGATAACAGTTCTCTTGTGATCTGATACTGTTTAGTATAAAAAGCAATTACTATCATATGCTCTCCGTGTTTGTCAATTCCCAACTGCATACCTTTTGTATTCACAGAGAGGCGCACTGGATCTCTAACAGGACTTCCCTTTTTCGTTTTCTATCAAGAAAAATATTTCTTCAGTTTTGTTCAAGTCTAATATCTCAACATTCCTGGTATATTGCCACATAAGACAGGAAGGGGAAAAAAAGGCAAACTACAAAACAACCTATTAAAACACCATAAGGCAAATAAATGTGGTGCAGGCAAACACGTACACACGCACACATTCATATACTAATTCAAGAGCCTTGGAGTATTTGGAAGACAAAGGGTAAGGAAAAGATACATTCATAATAACTCCTTATGTCTTTAGATCAAGACCATTTTAGTTACTATAAAGATTTTTGATAGCACAACAATGTACCCTGAAAGGTGCTCTTTTATCTACAATTCTTAGAAAATCAGAAATGTAGTTTTGAACCATTTATTGTCCTTTATACTTTCCTGCATTTTTATTACAACAATCATTATAACACAGTTTCAAAATGTCTAACACATGCAATTAGTCTCAAAGAGAAAGAAGAGTAAATAAGGCAGACAAAACTATTTGAAGAAATAATGCCTGAAAATGTCTAAAATTTGTTGAAAGATATACATTCATAGATTTAAGAATCTCAGTAGCCTCCAAGAAGACTCTATATTAGGAAAGCTGTGCTGAGACATATCATAGAAAAACTGATGAAAACCAAAGATGCAGAAAAATTCCTGAGAACAATCAACATATTACAAACAAGGAAACAACATTTCTAAAGTGCTGAAACAAAAGCAAGCAGACCCTTCTCTATACCAGCTGCAGTCACAGATTTCCTAATCTGAAAGTTTGAATTAATTTATACAGAAATATATTGATGGAAATGGACTGCGCATATGCCAAAGCCATAGGTTTTAAGGATACTCAGAGACTTATGTTCCCCAGGAGGAGTCTGAAAGTGTATTATCACAGTCCCCAAATGTTAATAACCGTTCTCTTTAGAAAGCTTGGAAAAGCATGTATTTTGAATGTACAAGCACGAACTCTATTAAACAATATTATAATAGCATCTCATTTATCTGTTAGCTTTCACCGTGTCCATTTGGATCAGAATATCATTAGACTAATACTTTCAGTGAAATGGAAAAGTTTATAAGATCCTAAGATAGGAGAATTTTAGTGGGGAATCCCAAAGTATCAGGGGAACAATGTGAGGCCCAGATACCAGAGAATCCTAGTAGAGAAGACTTCAAAAGAAGTAGGTGGCAAAGATGAAATCTGCCTATTCACATTATAAGTAGGGCTCACTGCAGCAATATATTCTTTTGATATATGTTTGCAGCTGCAAAGGTAAGTGAAGTACTATTGAGAGAGAGAGAGAGAGAGTGAGAGGCCTCATCCCTTTCTAGGTTGGCTGGGGGTAAATGGATTCAAATCTGAACAGACTGGAAGTAGAAGGGAACACAAGAGTCTCACACTGAGACCCAAATTTGTGCTAAAAGAGAAAAGAGCTGCAGAATCTGCTCCCTCCAGTCAACGTTTGGCTGACTTGAAAATAGCAAAGGTTACAGCAATGTTAAATCCATGGTTTTAACAGAGCTATTACACATTGGGGAAAACTTCTATTAAGGCATAAATGATAATAAATATGATAATAAATCTTAAAAATAAGGTAACTGTAATATGTTTCACATGCTCTTTCAATGCAGTTTCCTTCCACCCTCATATAGTTTTATTTTCATTTAGCTGTTCAAATGAAAAAAAAAACCCAATTAACCTTTTTTTTTTTTTTTTTTTTTTGCGGTACAAGGGCCTCTCACTGTTGTGGCCTCTCCCGTTGCGGAGCACAGGCTCCGGACGCGTAGGCTCAGCGGCCATGGCTCACGGGCCCAGCCGCTCCAAGGCATGTGGGATCATTCCTGACTGGGGCACGCACCCGTGTCCCCTGCATCGGCAGGTGGACTCTCAACCACTGCGCCACCAGGGAAGCCCCTCAATTAACCTTTTTTGTCTGTTTGTTTAAAGCAGATAACTTTTTCAAAGTGCAAACAGCTGCAGTGAATGTAAATAACAAACATTGGTCCCAAGTACCGCCAGTTTGAACCCCATACTTAAAGGCACAGGAGAAGACCCTTTTCCTTTCATGGATGGCTTTTGCTGGATGAAACATAAGGAACATTTTATCATATAGTCACTAAACATGCACGTCTCCACAGTTGCATATGTTGCTGTAATTTTCACCACCTAGGCCACCTGTAAATGGAAGCATTTCCATACTGATTGTCCAAAGGTAAAATGTAAATTATCTAAATAAAATTGAGCATGGTAGAGAAAATGCTGAAGTTCTAAGGCACAGGCCTTTATTGAAATATGAAGACTCTTTTTTTAAAAAAATTAATATGTAAGAATACCAGCCAAGAATAAATATTTCAATTTCTTAAAACTGATGAAACTCAGAGAGGTAATATTTTATACTTGAGAATCTCTGTTTATAATAAAATAAATAATAGAACTAGCTTTTTGAGATGTGAATTCTTAAAAGATTAGACCATTTCTGCCTGGGCATAGAAATAAATTGACATTTTGAAAACCAGAAAGAGTATCTAGTCAACAGGACTTTCAAAATTAATGAGACTTTCTGAGCTATCATTGGATAGTGTAGTTAGGAACAAAACAAAGACACAGCTAAACAACTGTTCCCTGAGTTCTAAAATAAGGAATCACTCGCTGATAAAGTCAATGATACTAAGCATGATTACTACATTTGAATCTATAATTTTATTAGAATGATATTATGTCAGGATAACCTGCTTCACTCCAATGTCCCACCTCAATAACTTTATTTTTTGGTTTAGTTGTTTGTTTTCCACATCAAATAGAGTCAGAAAGAGACTTTAAGACAATATAAAGATATTTAAAGTTGTAATTATCAAGGAGCCAAACACAAAATTATGAAGTAGGAAAATGTGACCTTCAGCCTTCCCAATTCATTTTCTTTTCCTTATTTCTTTGTCAATCGCTTTTTTTTTTTTTTGCAGTACGCGGGCCTCTCACTGTTGTGGCCTCTCCCGTTGCCGAGCACAGGCTCCGGACGCACAGGCTCAGCGGCCATGGCTCACGGGCCCAGCCGCTCCGCGGCATGTGGGATCTTCCCGGAGCGGGGCACGAACCCGTGTCCCCTGCATCGGCAGGCGGACTCTCAACCACTGCACCACCAGGGAAGCCCCAATCTCATTTTTTAATTCGCTATGTTCAGAGTGTCAAAAATATATATACATGTATATTACCTACACTACAAATGCATCCTAAGTGTAAAATGCTTAATATTTTGTCTTTCTCACAGTATGAAATCCTCAGAAAGGAGCACAACTATGAAGAGTGAATAAATAATTGTGGATCATCCAATTTAAGCCTTAGCAGATGAGAAATGCTGATAGAGAGCACCTTCCTAAATATCCCTTCTACAACACGTCACACCAATTTCTCACAAGGAAAGGAATCTTACTCATGGTGCTTATGAAAAGATTTTGAACTACCTTCATTAAGGAGTTTGAGCAAATTCCCTGGAATGGGTCATTCACTGATTCTCTTAACCATGGAAAGAGCTTCAACTAGCTGCCAGGACCTGCATTTGATGGACTACAGACAAAGGTGAATAACAAAATACTTTCCTTGAAGGACCTCATGGTCTATAGAGAAACAGACAGATAATGGCCTTACATTACAAATCTATGTTGCAAATATAGATATGTAGAGAGGCTGCTGGGAGAATACATTTTCAGGACAGAACAATTGCTACTCGATCTAGTTTCTCTAGATGTAAAAAGTAAGAATGGGTTATCACCTACAAAACATGGAATCATTATTATTCTTTTGTAGGTATTCTGTCTTTTCTCTCTGGGTGCTGTTGAGATTCTTTTTTCTCTGTTAAGTTCCACAGATTCACACTGTTTTACCTAGGTCTATATTTATTTTCATTCTTCTTATTCAGGATTACTGAATTTGAGAATTTGTATCTTTTATCAGTCTAGTGATATTCTCAGGATTCTTCTTTCAATACCCTCATGCCCACATTCCATTTTCTCCATACTCTTCTTCTACAACTTCTATCAGATGTTCATTGGAAATCCTTATTTTATTGTTCAAGATTCTCGAACTCCCTTTGAAATGTTTTTTGTATATGTTTATCCATGTATGCTAAATTCTGAGTTCTCATCATAATCTATTCAGCTCATTAATTCTCTTCTCAGCTGTGTAATCTGATTATTGCTCATTCCAACATTCTGTTTCTCCCAGCTCCCCTATCTCTAGACTACATACTCTTGAACTTATTTTAGGGATGATCTAGTTACAAGAAACAGAAACCCAACTGGCTTCTATTCAGACTGAGATTTATTTGTGAGGAACCAGAGGAAGTCATGAAAGCCAGAGATAGGAAGTGCTCTCATGTTTCAGGTGAGACTGGATGCATACACTGGAAGGCCATCAATCTCTCATCTATGTGTGAATTTTACTTTTTCTATATAAGCTCCAATTTATCTACTTTGATATTAACAGAAGTCAGTGTCCTTTTAAGGCTAGCAACTGTAACAGATTCATTTATTTCTCATCTTAATTCTCAGAGTCTTTGGGAAATATGAAGACCTCTAAATATGAGCAGAATTATAAAAAATACTTAACAACTCTTTAGGCATAGACAATTGCTAATCAGAAGAAGATTCCAGAGGTCCCTCCCGGTACCCGCAGTTGTGTTATGGGGGTCCGGCATGCCCTAGCAGTGGTAACTAGGTGGTGTTGGAGCATTAGCAGGCTCAAAGAGTTGGCATCTTTTACTCTATTCAACTGTTTATGTGGAACATAATGGTTCTCATAAATGTCCCTTGCCTGAATTTTAATCAATCACATTTAGTAGAGGTTTAATTATTAATGTCACCAATATGACAATTAGACTGTGCTAAAAGTACCGTCCTGAAGGAGACTAGTCTCACAGTCCCTCCTTCTTGGGCAAGCACCCACGTGATCCACAACCTGGCCTGAAATCAGTTACACCAATCATATTTTCTCTCCCAGGAATTGGGAATTGACAGTTAGAAACTCAAGTTAATAAGCTATTGATGCAGAACAATAGCTTATGAAGACATTTAACATTGATTCTTAGAAGTGAACCTGGTTCGAACTCAAGTACATAAAGGGACACAGGTAGGGTGAGATGAAATAAACACACAGAGAAGCAGAGACAAGACAGGGAGAACGAGAGAGAGCAAACCTTACTGTCTCATGGCTTCAGCAAATCCTGGTTCCAGTTGCTCTCCAAGCATGACTGTATTTCCTGTCTGTGAGTTCCTTAAGATCTTCTGATTCCTTATAACAGATACCCTTGCTTAAGATCGCTGTTAGATTTATCTTTATCATAATGAAATCATCCCTAAGAAAAAGCCCAGCAATGTCTATTCTAGAGTTTTGGGAGGTGGAAGAAACCAAGTATTGGAATGGAATATAAACAGTGATTTGGAAGTGCTTCATCTAGGTTGCTGGTTCTTAGCTTTCGGTTCATAGGTTTCATTAACAGCCTTACCAAAGCTATGAACAAAAATCTAGGCAAGTTATGCTAACATCTACAATGAAATTCAATTATATTTTTTTAAAAAACACATGTTTTCAAACATGAAAAAAAGCATTTCAAAAATACTTACAAAGCGTTAGCTGGCATTTGAATTAAAAACAGATCTTATCAACCAAATGAGAAATGTTATATTTTACTAAAAGTTTTCTTTCATGAAGTTAAGACTACAGTGTTCTGGGCCCCATTGAAAATGTTATTTAACAGAAATTAAATTATGTGTCATGGATTATTCAATTTGTTTGAAGATTTCACAAGATTTCACACATTTTCTCTTCTAAGCTTAAGAACAAAAAATAAGGCAATCTATGTTAAAGCATATAAAATCCCACGTGCACGCAGATCGTGAAGCTTAGATACAAAGTAAAATGCCACAATATAATGATTTTTTCACTTAAATGAAGATTCTATAGAACTGGCAGGGGGTTTTTTTTGTTGAAAAATCCAAAATCTTTTACGTACAGGTGTTCTTTCAAAATGCCTTTCAAAAATGGGGTATACACAGAGTACAGTTGCAGGAATACCAAACAGCCAGCCTGCCCAAAAATATCTCTCCTGATGATCTGTTATTTCATCGTCTGGGGTTCATTCTTTGTGAGCGGTCCCTCTGCAGGCATCTACTTTTAAAATGTCATTACTGTCGATCTAGAAGTGTAGAGAAATGGTAGTTTCGCATAATTGTCTTCCAAAGTTATGTTCTGTTAAAAGGGATTTTTTTTTTTTTTTTTTGGTCCCATTAGGAGGCAAAATGTCAATAGCCATTGATTGACAGCCAGTGCAGCCTCTCAGAGACAAAGAGGCAGAAAATTCCCCCAGGGTCACGCATGAAAACAGCCTGAACTACAGAAGCAAACGGAGCAGGGCTTTTCTGCAGGGTGTGTTAAAGCTGCAGAGATAAAGCAA
The DNA here is from genome assembly GCF_005190385.1 of Monodon monoceros. Taxonomy (NCBI): domain Eukaryota; kingdom Metazoa; phylum Chordata; class Mammalia; order Artiodactyla; family Monodontidae; genus Monodon; species Monodon monoceros. The sequence goes on along the minus strand of NW_021703765.1, from coordinate 8,524,059 downwards.
GTGAAGGCAGGACAGCAATGTCCAGAAGCAACAGGGAAGAAAACAGTTGTGGGATGAGAGAAAGGACAATTGTAGTAAAAGCTTCTTGTTCAGTTTAATGAGAATCAACTGGCTGTGGCTCTGGGAAAAAATAAGGCCATTAGTTAGTTTTGAAGGAAATTAATTTTAAAAATTTGACACATATAAGGCTTCATGGTAATTTTGAGGTTGCATCATCAGAGCAGCCAGGCCAAAAGATAAAAGCAGACATTAAAAAATCTCCACTGGGGGTGAAGTGCTGGATATAAAAAGAAAGATAATATTAAGTGAGAGCTCTTGACTGAGGACCTTGATAATAGGATTAAAAAAAAAAAAAGTTGAAATTAGTAGCCTGGGCTCATAGAGATGCAATATGGACTTCAGAGAACAGGCTTGGGAGTGATATTGCCTGGGTTCGAATATTCTTCCTCCCATAGACTCACAATATGATCTTACGCCGTGGGGTGAATATCTCATTATTTGTAAATTGGGGAAAGTTGCCCTTAACTCACAGGAGACTGTAGAATATGTGAGTTAATATGTGGAATGTACCTACAATATGTGTGTCCAGCACATCACACATGATCAATAAATACTAGCTATGATTTTAGTTTTAGAGTGGTGTTTCATCATCTACTGTAAATATTGCTTAGAAAATATAAAGTCTGTAAAGGTATTTTGTGCACTAAACAGTTTACTTTGATTAGCAAAAAAAAAAAAAAAAAAGTCTGCCAGGTTGGGTTGTGTGACTTTCTTATTTTAGTAATCAACACAGGAGGAAACATTTGCTCCTTCAATCAATGCTAAATTAACAACCCCATTGGCTGTTGACAAGCTGAATGACAGCCCAAAACCCCAAAGTCATTCTCAAATCTCTCAGGACTATGTTGATGGAAGCACTTCATTTCCATCATGACAAATGTCAGAAGAAATAGCCCAGTAAGTAAAATGGGAGAGATTCAATTACATAATTTTAGATGGAAAAATGATAGAAATTATCTGATCGAAGGTCATAATATTGAAGAGAAAAAAACTTGAGGAACAGGGTGGTTAAATGATGTGAATGAAGTCCCACGACTATTCAGCATTGCAGAGCCAAGACCCCATGCACCATGTCTGAGGACTTAAAGGGTTGGGCTCACACCGACGCACCAGGCAACCTCCGCTCCCTGACACATCAGATTACACACACTGAACATCACTGAGATATTTTCCTTCCTTGGTAAAAGAGTTCATAAACAAAAATAATATATATAAAAAGGAACCATTTTTCAACTTCACTCTTTTGCCTAGAGGTGAATTGAGATCTCTCTTGGTGCAAAGGCAGGGGACTTAACATGACTGTTCTTAACTGCAATTTGATAGAACGCTGAGCTCTTCTCCGAGTCTAAAGCAGTAGCCCTCCCTTCTCTGTTCGCCTTCATACTAGCTTCTCTTTAGTGTTCTTTTCTTAAGTTCACCAGGTTTCCTCATTAAGCCATGTTTCCTCTTCCTCAACTGCATTAGGTATCTCCCTTTGAAACAGTAAAAGCCTGCACTTTGTGAAAAGAAAATAATAAAAGAGCAAAATCAAGTGTGGTGAGATATTTTTTTAACGTTCTTTGTCTGAGCCAGATCTTCATTCAAACTCAAAGAACTGGGTTTCAATTCAAAGTTAGTTTCTGTAGCTGCCTCCAGCTCACAAAGCATTTAAAAACTTCTGTTCCCACTGTATTTCCTGGCAGGGTACACTTTTTTTTCTGCTCAGTGGGAACACATTGAAAGATGAACATTTTACCTACTCTCCTCCCTGATGTTAAGATGTTCTCTTTTAATTCCTGTCTTACTGTGTTGACCTCTTCAACCCCACCCTGACCCCCAGCTGAAACTTCTTCTGCTGCTTCTCTTTGGGGCCAGCAAAGTAACCCACAGACTTGCCTATACTCCTCTCATTCTGGGTTATTTCCAGTAGCAACAAGGTCTTCTCAGACCCTCAAGAATGAATGCATGTGTTCAGGGGCTTTCCCACTCCTCCTCCAGCTAGTTCATGCCCACCTGCACATCCTCCATCCATTCACAGAGCTTAGAGTTCCAGAATTCCTTCCTATATGAATAAAATTGCAAGAACACTACTGAGTTTTTCATATTTTCCCAAGGAAACTTGAGAAAAATATCTCAGTAATGACACTGGTTTACAAACACTTGGTATTCAAGAATGAATTACTAAATATTCTGCCTTTAAAAGCTGTCATTTGGAGATATCTATTTTCATTTATAATTTTAGCACAGGTGCACATACTTTGGATCTTTAAAATGAAAATCTCAGATCCATATAGGCAACACTGATGTTGATTTTTAAAATGTAATTTTGATTGCAAAGACCTGGTAAATGAAACTTCTTAACTCTAGCGAATGAAATGATTTGTGACCAGATATCATGGTTCACTGTATACTGTTTTTGTTTTTTATTACATTCTCAGTTTTCTAGCTTCTTGAATACGATTATTAAATTATTATTATTACAACATATATTATAATATATTGCGTTAAGTACCAGTTATATGCTTATAATACTCATTTACCAATGAATCATATTGAATTTTTTAAGTAAAGCCCTTCTTATTAAGACATATTATTCTTTTTTATTTTTACACAGGCCTTACTTACATTGGACAAACCGATCCACGCACACTCACAATAAAGAGTATCTTTAATTTTCAGAGTAGTATATGGGCCTTCTATGAGAAATAGGATATGATCTCACATAAGCAAATTTCACCAGAATATTCTGAAGATAATTATATCAAACCAATTAAAATTAGAGGAACACCTATGTATCCTCTTCTGTTACGGAAACCAGTTTCTTTATCACAATCATCTACACACTTTAAAAATCAATATTTAAAAATATGATTTCTTTTTTAAAACCACTGTAAAATTAGCCTTCCTGAAGCTCATTGTTGAAGTTGGTATACTTTGAAAACCACACAGAGGAAAGGGGGAAATGACCAGAAACTCTTATTCTCAATTAAATAAAGCTCTCTTCCCATAGTAGCTCTGGATTTTAAAAGTATTGCTTTCTAAAAGTTGAATTTTATTAATATTTAAAACACCAGAGACCAACATATATTTATTGAAAAATAAATATACCACCGCACAAATTCCTGGTGGATTGTTATATGTGGTTTATTCACAGAACTAGATGCATTGATAAGAAGCCAATCATTGACCCAAGAATTCCACCTTAACTTTGTTAGCTTAGTAATATATGATGATGGGGTTTATACTAATTAGTCCTTAGAATGTGTTTACAGTCACTCAAAAGCATCTTTCATTAGAAATATAATTGTAGCAGAAAAAAATCTTGCTCAAGTCATTCAAATCAATGTTCTTGAACTTGGCCCATTTATGTACTGTGTTAGTAAGCTGCCAGTGTTTTATATACATTTAACTCTGGATTTCTCACCACCAGACCAGAAATAAAACCTCTGAATCAGAATAAATTGTTGCCAAGTTCATCTTAGTAAATATAAGTATCATTAATGTCTTGTTAGCAAGGATTAATATTCTATAATTTAAGTTGCACTCTTTAAACAAACAACAAAAAAAATCTACCAATTGCTACTCTAGAGTTCAAAATCTCTTGACAATTAACATGCAGCAGAAATCATATAAAGAATAAAATATTGTGAACATCTCAAATAAAAACAATGCAAAATCTTAGTTATTCACCAGATATTGCATAATGGTATGTTAGCATGATTCTTTTTCAGCTCAATTAAATTATCATTTATAATTTTCTTAGGACTCTGTTTTCTCATTATGGGTACATATTTGTATTAGTCAGGGTTCTGCAGAGAAACAGTAGAACCAATAATCAGCTCACTCAATTAGGGAGGTTGAGCAGTCGCACCCTCTGCCCTCTGCAACGTGGAGAACCAGGAAAGTCTGAAGGCGTGAGAACCAGGAGTGCCGATGCCCAAGGACAGGAGGAGATAGATGACCCAGCTCAAGCAGAGAGTGCATTCCCCTTCCTGTGCCTTTTAGCTCTATTTGAGCCCCCTATGGACTGGATGAGAGGGGTCTCACATAGGTGAGAGGGGTCTTCATGACGCAGTCTACTGATTCAAATACTAATCTCTTCCAGAACCACCCTCACAGACAGAACCAGAAACAATATTTTATTAGCTGTCTAGGCATCTTTTGCCCAATCAAGTTGACACATAAAAGTAACCATCATAACAATCATATAGCATTTCTTCCATAGAGTCATTCTTCTCTGCCTTCCTACAGCCCATTTTACCTCATTTCCAAACAACAACAGGAAACCAATTAGAAGTAACAAGGATAACACAAAGTCTTTCATATTTGGTTTTGGAATGAACTTTTAGCTTTTACTTAAACATGGATTTGACTGAAACACTAGGAATATATTTCCAGTAAAAAAAAGTCAAAACACTTGGTGAAAGCCTAGTTCATGAGGATTGGAAAACTCTTCAAACTCCTTGTTTTGCTAAATTCATTCCATACCAGCAGTCATATCTTTTAGGTGGATTTGCCAACAGAGGCAAGGCTTCTTTCTATTTCTGGGAAAGTGAATAAAGAGTTGGAATACCAAAGAGCATCCAAGGTGCATAAAAGTGGTCCTTTTAGATATTGTGGCAGAAGGTAAGGGATGCAGTATTCACCTTGAAGAGAAGAATTCATTCTCTCAGGCATGAAACAAATATGAGAATTATGACCAAGTGTAAGATGTCCCGGGCTTCCCTGGTGGCACAGTGGTTGAGAGTCCACCTGCCGATGCAGGGGACACGGGTTCATGCCCCGGTCTGGGAAGATCCCACATGCCGCGGAGAGGCTAGGCCCATGAGCCGTGGCCGCTGAGCCTGCGTGTCCGAAGCCTGTGCTCCGCAACGGGAGAGGCCACAACAGTGAGAGACCCGTGTACCGCAAAAAAAAAAAAAACAGATGGCCCTTGTGTCTTTTTCCTCAAGTCTAATGATTTAGCTTAGGCGAGGTATAGAAAACCGGAGAAACATTAACTAGACATGATCTAGTCAAGCGTGTTTTCCAAATTAAATTATAATTCTTCTCTTAAAGAGATGAGGTATAACATTATATAATACAAGACTGTGTTACTATCTTGCTTTTTATAAACCCCAGAGCACTTGCTTCTAAACGATCATGTAAATAAAACATATGAGTAGTAAAGGAATACACAGACAAGTTTCTAAATATAGATTTGACATTTATAACTCTGTGATATATCCAAGGCCCACCTAACCAACTGCAAAAGAGGGCAAATGCTACCTCATACTGAAATAGTTAGGGTTGAGGGAGGAGGAACCAAGATGGTAGAGTAGGAGGATGTGCTCTCACTCCCTCTTGTGAGAACACCAAAATCACAACTAGCTGCGGGACAGTCAACGACAGGAAGACACTGGAACTCACCAAAAAAGATACCCCACATCCAAACACAAAGGAGAAGCCACAATGAGATGGTAGAAGGGGCGCAATCACAGTAATCCAAACACAAAGGAGAAGCCACAATGAGATGGTAGAAGGGGCGCAATCACAGTAAAATCAAATCCCATAACTGCTGGGTGGGTGACTCACACACTGGAGAACACTTATAACACAGAAGTCCACCCACTGGAGTTAAGGTTCTGAGCCCCACATCAGGCTTCCCAACCTGTGGGTCTGGCAATGGGAGGAGGAATTCCTACAGAATCAGACTTTGAAGGGTACTGGGATTTGACTGCAGGACTTCAACAGGACTGGGGGAAACAGAGACTCCACTCTTGGAGGGCATACACAAAGTAGTGCGCGCATCAGGACCCAGGGGAAGAAACAGTGACCTCAAGGGGAGACTGAACCACACCTACCTGCTAGTGTTGGAGGGTCTCCTGCAGAGGCGAGGGGTGGCTGTGTGGCTATGGTTCACCGTGGGGACAAGGACACTGGCAGCAGAAATTCTGGGAAGTACTCCTTGGAGTGAGCCCTCCCTAAGTCTGCCATTAGCCCCACCAAATATCCCAGGTAGGCTCCAGAGTTGGGTTGCTTCAGGCCAAACAACCAACAGGGAGGGAACACAGCCCCACCCATCAGCAGTCAAGCAGATTAAAGTTTTACTGTGCTCTGCCCACCAGAGCAAGTCAGCTCTACCCACCACCAGTCCCTCCCATTAGGAAAATTACTTAAGCCTCTTAGATAGCCTCATCCACGAGAGGGCACACAGGAGAAGCAAGAAGAACTACAATCCTGCAGCCTGTGGAACAAAATCACATTCACAGAAAGACAGACAAGATGAAAAGGCAGAGGGCTGTGTACCAGATGAAGGAACAAGATAAAACCCCAGAAAAACAACAAAATGAAGTGGAGATAGGCAACCTTCCAGAAAAAGAATTCAGATAAATGATAGTGAAGATGATCCAGGACCTCCGAAAAAGAATGGAGGCAAGATCAAGAAGATGCAAGAAATGTTTAACAAAGACCTAGAAGAATTAAAGAACAAACAAACAGAGATGAACAATACAATAACTGAAATGAAAACTACACTAGAAGGAATCAATAGCAGAATAACTGAGTCAGAAGGACGGAAAAGTGACGGAAGACAGAATGGTGGAATTCGCTGCTACAGAACAGAATAAAGAAAAAAGAATGAAAAGAAATGAAGACAGCCTAAGGGACCTCTGGGACAACATTAAACACAACAAAATTCGCATCATAGGGGTCCCAGAAGGAGAAGAGAGAGAGAAAGGACCCAAGAAAATATTTGAGAGATTATAGTCAAAAACTTACCTAACATGGGAAAGGAAATAGCCCCTCAAGTCCAGGAAACACAGCGAGTCCGATACAAGAAAAACCAATGAGAAACACGCCAAGACACACAGTACACAAATTGGCAAAAATTAAAGACAAAGAAAAATTATTGAAAGCAGGAAGGGAAAAACGACAAATAATATGCAAGGGAACTTCCATAACGTTAACAGCTAATTTCTCAGCAGAAGCTCTAGAAGCCAGAAGGGAGTGGCATGATATACTTAAATTGATTTAATGGAAGAACCTACAACCAAGATTACTCTACCTGGCAAGGACCTCATTCAGATTCAATGGAGAAATCAAAAGCTTTACAGACAAGCAAAAGCTAAGAGAATTTAGCACCATGAAACCAGCTCTACAACAAATGCTAAAGGAACTTCTCTAAGTGGGAAACACAAGAGAAGAAAGGGACCTACAAAAACAAACCCAAAACAGTTAAGAAAATGGTCATAGGAACATACATATCGATAATTACCTTAAACGTGAATGGATTAAATGTTCCAGCTAAAAGACACAGGCTTGCTGAATGGATATAAAAACAAGACCCAACTATATGCTGTCTATAAGAGACCCACTTCAGACCTAGGGACACGTACAGACTGAAAGTGAGGGGATGGAAAAAGATATTCCATGCAAATGGAAATCAAAAGAAAGCAGGAGTAGCAATATTCATATCAGATAAAATAGAATTTCAAATAAAGAATGTTACAAGAGACAAGGAAGGACACTATGTAATATTCAAAGGATCAATCCAAGAAGAAGATATAACAATTATAAATATATATGCACGCAACATAGGAGCACCTCAATACATAAGGCAACTGCTAACAGCTATACAAGAGGAAATCAACCGTAACACAATAATAGTGGGGGACTTTAACACCTCACTTATGCCAATGGACAGATCACCCAAAATGAAAATAAATAAGGAAACAGAAGTTTTAAATGACACAACAGACTAGATAGATTTAATTGATTATTATAGGACATTCCATCCAAAAACAGCAGATTACACTTTCCTCTTACGTGCGCATGGAACAATCTCCAGGATAGAGCACATCTTGGGTCACAAATCAAGCCTCAGTAAATTTAAGAAAATTGAAATCATATCAAGCATCATTTCTGACCAGAATGCTATGAGATTAGAAATGAATTACAGGGAAAAAAAGTAAAAAACACAAACACATGGAGGTGAAACAATACGTTACTAAATAACCAAGAGATCATTGAAAAAATCAAAGAGGAAATTAAAAAATACCTAGAGACAAGTGACAATGAAAACACAACGATCCAAAACCTATGGGATGCAGCAAAAGCAGCTCTAAGAGGGAAGTTTATAGCTATACAAGCCTAACTCAAGAAACAAGAAACATCTCAAATAAACAATCGAACCAGACACCTGAAGGAACTAGAGAAAGAAGAACAAACAAAACCCAAAGTTAGCAGCAGAACGAAAGAAATCATAAAGATCAGAGCAGAAATAAATGAAATAGAAACAAAGAAAACAATAGCAAAGATCAATAAAACTAAAAGCTGGTTCTTTGAGAAGATAAATAAAATTGATAAACCATTAGCAAGACTCATCAAGAAAGAGAGGGAGAGGACTCAAATCAATTAAATTAGAAACGAAAAAGGAGAAGTTACAACAGACACCACAGAAATACAAAGCATCCTCAGAGACTACTACAAGCAACACTATGCCAATAAAATGAACAACCTGGAAGAAATGGACAAATTCTTAGAAAGGTATAACCTTCCAAGACTGAACCAGGAAGAAATAGAAAATATGAACAGACCAATCACAAGTAATGAAATTGAAACTGTGATTAAGAATCTTCCAACAAACAAAAGTCCAGGTCCAAATGGCTTCACAGGTGAATTCTATCAAACATTTAGAGAGGAGCTAACACCCATCCGTCTCAAACTCTTCCAAAAAATTGCAGAGGAAGGAACACTCCCTAACTCATTCTATGAGGCCACCATCACGCTGATACCAAAACCAGACAAAGATACTACAAAAAAAGAAAACTGCAGACCAATATCACTGATGAATACAGATGCAAAAATCCTCAACAAAATACTATCAAACAGAATCCAACATCACATTAAAAGGATCATACACCATAATCAAGTGGAATTTATCCCAGGCATGCAAGGATTCTTCAATATATGCAAATCAATCAATGTGATGCACCTTATTAACAAATTGAAGAATAAAAACCATATGATCATCTCAATAGATGCAGAAAAAGCTTTTGACAAAATTCAACACCCATTTATGATAAAAACTCTCCAGAAAGTGGGCATAGAGGGAACTTACCTCAGCTCAGCATAATAAAGGCCATATATGACAAGCCACAGCAAACATCATTCTCAATAGTGAAAAACTGAAAGCACTTCCTCTAAGATCAGGAACAAGACAAGGATTCCACTCTAACTGCTATCATTCAACATAGTTTTGGAAGTCCTAGCCATGGCAATCAGAGAAGAAAAAGAAATAAAAGGAATACAAATTGGAAAAGAAGAAGTAAAACTGTCACTGCTTGCAGATGACATGATACTATAGAGAATATAGTACCGTAAAGATAGAGAATAGAGAACACAGAGAACTCTAAAGATGCCACCAGAAAACTACTAGAGCTAATCAATGAAATTGGTAAAGTTGCAAGATACAAGTTAATACACAGAAGTCTCTGGCATTCCTATATACTAATGATGAAAAATCTGAAAGAGAAATTAAGGAAACGCTCCCACTTACCACTACAACAAAAAGAATAAAATACCTAGGAATAAACCTACTTAGGGAGACAAAAGACCTGTATGCAGAAAACTATAAGACACTGATGAAAGAAATTAAAGATAATACCAACACATGGAGAGATATACCATGTTCTTGGATTGGAAGGAATCAGCATTGTGAAAATGACTATACCACCCAAAGCAATCTACAGATTCAATGCAATGCCTACCAAATTACCAATGGCATTTTTTACAGAACTAGAACAAAAAATCTTAAAATTTGTATGTAGACACAGAAGACCCCGAATAGCCAAAGCAGTCTTGAGGGAAAAAAAACGGAGCTGGAGGAATCAGACTCCCTGACTTCAGACTATACTACAAAGCTACAGTAATCAAGACAATATGGTACTGGCACAAAAACAGAAACATAGATCAATGGAACAAAATAGAGAGCCCAGAGATAAACCCACGCACCTATGGTCAACTAATCTATGACAAAGGAGGCAAGGATATACAATGGAGAAAAGACAGTCTCTTCAATAAGTGGTGCTGGGAAAACTGGAGCTACATGTAAAAGAATGAAATTAGAACACTCCCTAACACCATACACAAAAATAAACCCAAATGGATTAGAGACCTAAATATAAGACCAGACACTATAAAACTCTTAGAGGAAAACATAGGAAGAACACTCTTTGACATAAATCACAGCAAGATCTTTTTTGATCCACTTCCTAGAGTAATGGAAATAAAAGCTAAAATAAACAAACGAGACCTAATGAAACTTAAAAGTTTTTGCACAGCAAAGGAAACCATAAACAAGATGAAAAGACAACCCTCAGAATGGGAGAAAATATTTGCAAATGAATCAACAAACAAAGGATTAATCGCCAAAATATATAAACAGCTCATGCAGCTCAATATTAAAGAAACAAACAACTCAATCCAAAAATGGGCAGAAGACCGAAATAGACATTTCTCCAGAGAAGACATACAGATGGCCAAGAAGCACATAAAAAGCTGCTCAACATCACTAATTATTAGAGAAATGCGTATCAAAACTACAATGAGGTATCACCTCACACCTGTTAGAATGGGCATCATCAGAAAATCTACAAAGAACACATGCTGTAGAGGTGTGGGGAAAAGGGAACCCTCTTGCAGTGTTGGTGGGAATGTAAATTCATACAGCCACTATGGAGAACAGTATGGAGGTTCTTTAAAAAAGTAAAAATAGAATTACCATATGATCCAGCAATCCCACTACTGGGCATATACCCAGAGAAAACTAAATTCAAAAAGACACCTGCACCCCAATGTTCATTGCAGCACTATTTACAATAGCCAGGTCACGGAATCAGTAACATTACTTATGAATTTTGGTCATAACATTAAAAAAAAATAAGGTTGTGTGTGCCGAGATGGGTAACCATGATGATAAAAGAGTTAGACAACTTGTTATATGAGGAAAGGTTTAATTAAGTGAAATGTTTAGCTGGAGCAGAGATACATTATGGGAAGAATTACTCACAAATATTTGAAGGACTGTCATAGGAAAGAGGATGAAACACATCTCGTGAGACTCCAGGGAATAGAACTAGGACCAATGTGTAGAAATACAGTGAAGCCAACTTTGACAGAGCAAAAATAAAACTTTCCAACACTTTAAACTTCCTGAAATTGGAATCAGCTGCTACATCAAGACTGTCTCTAAATCTAAGCCAGCAGAAACTGAATACTGTAGAGAAAATTCTACTTTGGATGGGGATCGTTAGACTTGAAGATTTTAATGTAATTTAGAATTTTAAAATTCTATAAATCTTGAAACTCTTTCATGTACCACTTTGCAAATAAAATTGGATATTGATTTTTTCATATTGTATTTGTGAAATGAAACATGCTCCTCATTACAAAAAGTTGTAAAATTATACTCATGAGTTACTATGTAAACTTATACAAAAACAGCGTACTCTTAAATACATTTATTATAAATTGGATTTGTTTCCTTACAGAGTAGAGAGAAATAGTATAGCGATAACTTGGGAATTTTAAAATGTTTGCATATTTTGGCATGTAAAGAAGTACTTATTTTCTAATACATGTTTAAACTTTTAATGATATAATAATGTCAGTATAACATACCAGATTTTTAAAAATAACCTTCCCTTCATTGTAATAATCATAAAACCCACCAGTTTTTTGACCCCATCTGAGTAAGTGATGCTGTTACCAGGGAGATGGATATGGAGCAACTGCAAATTGATATATTTACGGTCCCATATATGTGGTTCCTCCTGACTTGCAACTGATAGAGAAGCTAAGGAAATTCAAGCAGAAAGAAGTGTCTCTAACCTGAGGTGGTTACTCTTACAATACTCTTATAATAACCTGCATTTGACATTTGTGTAAATAATTTTTCACAGGAAAATAATATATATCAGAATATTACACTTAGACCATGCATGCACTATAGAATTAACCTTTGCAACATCAAATAAGCAAGGAAGAAAACTCTTAGGAGAGCTAAGTTATTACTCTGCATCCAGAGAAAGTAGCAGAAGGACTGCTCCTTAGATTACCAGCCTATGGAGAAATCCTTGTGTGTACAAAACATCTGCACACAAATCAGCAACTTGACATAACATTTTATACTCCATATGTGTCAGGCCTTGGGTACAGGGAAACAATATTCTTTCAGCCTATTTATTCCATCACTAACTGTAACAACCTATGGCAGTTTTAATCTGTAAATACCCAGCAAGTGTACCCTTAAAGGCGGGAAAGACTTGCTCAAATGTTCTGCACAACACAGAGTGTGAGAGCACACTGACCAAATGCAAAGTGATCAAGTCAATTTTGCCCAGAGAACAGCGACATCGTAAGCTGAGTCATGGCTGGAATGCACATCCAAGCAAACTTCCTCAGATACCTGAATTAAGACAAGAATCCATACCCATTATGGAGAAGAGGATTTAGGTGAAGGAAGGAGAGGTACAGTCTTGATGGGCTCTGCTCTTTTAGAGAAAGAGGGAATGGAATAAATTATGGTTCTTTATTTAAAAACAGTAAAATGTGAAGAACAAGTTTAGACCTAAAATAATCACAGGTACCTGAGGATAACACAGACTTGTGTAGAAAGAGAATGGACCAGTATTCCAAACTGAAACAAAACAAAACAAGAAAGGAATTGCCTGACTCAGTAACTTATCACCTTGAGCGAGTCAGTCAGCTGCCCCTAGCTTTGGTTCCATCATTTGCAAATGTGTATAATAAATCTGCTGATGTACCTCATCAGATTGCCAGTCATTAAAATATCCTGACTACCTGACACCAAAGTGTGGAGAGACAGAAAGTCTCACAAGGTGCTGGTGGAGGTATAACTTGCTACAATCTTTTTAGTATTTCTTAAAAGCAATAATGTTTACGTCTTTTGATGTAAATATATAATGTAATGAATCTTACTTAGAGAGATGAAAAATTTGCACAGATGGATGAAGCTACAAAAGTATATATATGTATATACATATATAATATATACATACACACATATAGAACACATACATAAAAACAAATGTTTGTTGTCCCACATATATGCACACACACATAGATATATATAAAAATATACCTACATTTATGTAGACACAGATTTGGAAAGCTTTGAGATATATATATCTCTCTATATAGACACACATGAATATATATATATACACACGCATGTTATATCTCATATATTTTACATACTATACTAGTATATTTGTTAATATACCATCTATACATATGCAGATCCTTGTTTATATTATATAGATAAGACATTACATAGGGAAAAAAGTGGCAAAGTAGTATCTCAAATATTATCCCATTTTCATTGTTAATAAAATGTAATATATGTGAATAATGTTAGAAGTGTGCATATGTGTGTTTCATATATATATATATATAAAAGCAGAGGGCTACACACTAAAGGGTTAACAGCAGGAGAGCAGGACTGAAAGAAAAGTTAGGTCTTCCAAAAGTCACTTCTACCTTTTTCCTCTGCCTCCCCCCACTGGAAAAGTCAGGTATTAACCTACCCAGTGGCCTTGCAGTTAGGGTTGTCCACGTAATCAAGTGTAGCCAGTGAGGCAAAGGGAAGGTCAGCTAAGGGAATTCTGAGAAATCTTTTGCCTTCAGAATGAAAGGGACAGAGGCAGCTGGCACTGCCTTCCCCTCTCTCCTTTCTTGCCTGAAACTTGAAGGAGAGCAGAACATGCCACTCCAAAACACAACTCATAAGGGTCACCTGGAGCTGATTGTCTTGAGAAGCAGCAGACAGAGGAGAAACTCTGGAAGCGGCATAGAAGTAAGCCTTTTGTAGGGAAAATTTAAATTTATAAGGGAAATCTCCATTTGCAGGGGTGTCTCCTCCCTCTCTGTACCAGGAAGAGGATGACAAAGTAGCCGGAAACTCTCACCAGTGAAAGAAGCAGAGACTTAAATCTGCACAACACACCCTACCCACATTTAACCCTGCTTCTCCTGGTTATATCCCCACACCTTTCTTCCTCTTATCAGTAGCTGAAGATGGTATTTAAGCCAGTGGCTTAAGTTGTCTTAAGGAGTTATTCATTTTCCCTGGGTATCTCCCATATATACATGTTAATAAACTTCTATTTGTTTTTATCTTGTTTATCTGTCTTTTATTACAGGGGTCCCTGCTAAGAACTAAGAGCAGAGGAAAAATTGTTTTTCCTCTGCTACACACTCAAATATGATTCTTGGAGCTTCAGCAATTGTACTGCAACCATGAGAAACACCTCCCCACAACTGCAGAGATATAATCAAGACCAGCCACTGCTTACATAAAAGCTTCTGTTTATATGAGAAAAATAAACTTCTATGCATCACTGTTAGTTCGGTTTTCTGTTACTTGCATTCCAAAGCATGTCTGACTGATAAAGGAGAGACTATTATCTTCTCTTCATTGCTTAAATTGCTGTAATAAGCATGCATTATTATTGCAATTTTTCAAGTGATTTTTTTAAAGTAGAAAAGTTAAAGATAAAAGAAAATGAGGCAACTAAAGAAGAAACTTTTAGAAAGATTTATTTATCCTGTGTCATTGCACTCTAAGCATTGTACTTATTTAAACTGAAATACGTTGTCACTAGTTTGTTACTTGTTAAGTAACCCTGAGTAGTATTTAAGATATACCACCCTTATTCCATAATCAATCATTGAACCCTTTGCTAAATTACTGAAAGACATATCAAGGTTAGTGCTAGCAAAAACAGGTGCTTATTAAGTATCAAGTGTATTTAGAAGTGCTCTGCAGCAATCATTATTCTTTCAACAACGTTGAATATCTTTTTAAAATGTAAATATTAAAGCTATTCAAAAAATTTATTCACACAGATTTGGAGAACAGTTTTCTCCCATCCCAAGGGTATAGGACTCTACAGAAATTTCTCTTTTTCTGATTTGAATTTGAGGCAATTGTGAATCAAATACTTGCTTATTACATTATTTGTTTTAAATGCATAGATAATTAAGTAGTAAGGATAACTTTTCAGGGTCTATATAAGAAAGGATAATATAGCACTTTACAAGGAAACGTAATATTATTATGAAGGTAGATGGGGTAGGAAGGTAGGGGAGGGAAGAGGGTAAGGAATACTACTTGGAGAGATCACAGAGAAAGCAGTTAGCACAACTAAGATTTGATGCTTATTGCAAAGATGCTCAAGGGATATAGCAAAAGGCAAAA
The DNA here is from genome assembly GCF_005190385.1 of Monodon monoceros. Taxonomy (NCBI): domain Eukaryota; kingdom Metazoa; phylum Chordata; class Mammalia; order Artiodactyla; family Monodontidae; genus Monodon; species Monodon monoceros. The sequence continues at coordinate 8,508,758 of NW_021703765.1, read as the reverse complement.
TATATCATTTACACATCAAGTCTTTTTTGTTGTTGTTGGTATTACCAAGAAAACTCTCTTTCACAAGGACTTGGGAGGTTGTTCCCGAAATGTCATCATCAAAAAAGATCTCCCAGTCACTGTGGGAGGCAGGAGCCTAACAGCAAAGACAGATGGCCTAAGCACATTGGCCAACCCCTTTCTTCACATCCTCCAGGGCTTTTCCAGCAAAACTCTTCTGCCTTTATTTCAGCAGAGTTCATCTCTCTCATATTGCAATAATCGTGACACCAACTGCAATAGCCTGCAGTAAAGTCTGCCTAGACTGTTTAACTCTACCTGGTACAGCTTGGCTCTGACAACAGTGTATGCTGGACTGTTACTGCTGCCTTTTACCGAGGGATGCACCGGCCTGTTCTCCGGCTTCCCTGCTCTGAGTGTGCTCGCTCTCTCTAGCTCTCTCTCTCTCTCTGTTTCTCATTAAGTTTGGATATCTTCTTCTAGACTTCTTTGTAAAAAGTAGTTCTTCAGCAACTCTACTCCCTTCGATAGTTGAAAGTATAGCTTACTCACATATTTCACAAATACTGTAGAGTCACTTTATTAACTTCTCTAAAAATTTAAACTTTTTAATGGAAGTTGCTACCTGTCTGACATCAGCCTAACTTTGTCATGGGCTCACAATCACAAACACAAAACCAGTCATTTTTGAGCTGCTACCCACCTGCACCCCACTCAGGAGTTTCAGCTGCTCTAAAATTTCTCTCTGGAGGCCTAGCACATCTCTGCTTGTATTTCATATGGATTCTTCTCACAACTGCCTACAGACAACTATTAAAAGATGCTAAATGATGTATTTTAGCCATTTTTATCCATTCCTCAAGCCATGTACTAAAATCAACGGGCCTTAACATTGTTGGTAGAGATGCAAGGGAGCTTGTATTTAAGGTTGGAGTCAATTTTACTTTCAGAATGGCAATTGGCTAATATCCTCTATGTCAAAACAAATTATTTGGAACAAAATAAATCATAAAATAATTCTATTGTCAAATTTCAGCCATAAAATCAGTTTCCAGAATAAAGTCAAATATTTATTTCCAATAGATATTTTAATTTATAAAAATCAACCAAACTTTGGCCCAAGTTTCTTAAGGTTTGGTCACATGAATCTCTAGATTGAAATTTTCTGGGTACCTCTGAAAAGTACAGGTCTCAGGGCCCACCCCAGACTCTTTGGGTAGGAATCCCCCCCGGCAACTCATCTGAGAATCTGTGCAGTTTACGTGCACCCAAGATGATTTGTAAGCTCATTGATATTTGAGAAGCTCAGCCTTAGGCTACTCCATTCTGTGATAAAGGTCTGCCTCTCTGTGAGACCGAAGTACATAAGAACAGAGCATGATAAGCTGTGTTGAAACACCAGGTATGCTTCAAAAGAGTGTGTGTTTTTTTCTTTTGGTTACACAACTAAAATATTGAAGCAGGGGTTCCTCTTTATTCTAGCGCAGTAGAAAAATACAAATGGAAAAAATAATCAAAGCAACAGAATAGAAACAAAACCAGGAAAAAAAAATACCCAAGTGTAAATGTATGTTAATTTATAATAAATGTGTCATCTCAAATTTGTGAACAAAGAATGGCACTTAAGATGCTAAGGACAACTTGATATACAAGAGAATAAAATAAAATTACCATTTCATTATTATAAAGCTAAACTTCCAGATTTATTAAAGATTTCAAAGTTTAAAACTCAACTATAATAATATAGAGATTCTATAGAAATAGAAACCATAGAGAGAACTATAGGCTAACATTTAAATGATCATAGAGTAGAAAAATATAACCAAGGAAAGACATCATAAAGAAAGGCAATATATAGAAAAATTTGACCACACATGGAAATTCTGTACAATTGAAATATAACAATAAACTTATAAATAAAAAACAGCTACCAAACTATAAAGAAGATAAAAACAAATGGAAGTTGGGAAAAACAAGTATTTGCAACTATTGTTACCTTTCTTGTCTAAATCTTCACCATTTTAAGGGATATGATTCTTGCTGGTGGAAGCAAGGCTGGGGAGAGCAGTAGAGGCAGTAGACTTCTACCCTTGCCAACAATCCAAGGACCCAAGTTACAGAAGGGACAGCCCCAGTCCCGGGGTTTTCTCCTATGCAGCCACGTACATCAAGTAGAAGATGAGGCAGCCTAGGTACATAAAACAGTTATTTTAATTTTTGTATCCATTACCCAAGATTTTAAGGAAGTCTAAAGTATGTAGCTTAGCACAATATCTTTTATTTTCAACCTCAAATATTTTTCCTCTACAAAACTTGTTGAAATACTTCTTCAAGGTAGCACTATGTAAATGTATTTAATCTTGACTTCATTTGCATGTTATTGCCATCATCATGAGGAGAAGACCATGACCAGAGCAGCTACATTGAAAGCTTCACAATTTAATCCTGTGGAACGGTGTTCCCACTGGACTGTAACCCTATTATGTCCTTAGTTTATCCGCAAACGCCATTGTCTTAGTCTTTATCTCACTTTTTGTCAGATAAATCTTTCTTCTTATCTTGCTGACCAGGATAATTTCATCACAAACCTTAAACCCTCCAAGTATTTATGTCTATATGATCTCTGCCAAACTATTTTCAAATGCAGTTGTAACTTACAGTACTAAAGTCTATCTATATTTCACCACATATTAATTCTCATATAATAAATATTTTGATTTACTTTGATATAACCTGTCAAGCAAGGGAGTGAGGGAGGATGAAAGGAAGCCAGATATTTTAGATGAAATACATATCATATTTGAAGTTACTATGTTTTACTTGTTACTTGTCCAATAAAAATAATAAAACGTTAAATAAAATCAAACAAACATTAACCAAAGTAAAGCACAATGGGCACACTAAGTAAAAATATAATACATGTGATAATCAGACTGTTTGCGTCTTTCTTTGTATAAAGAAACCTTGCAATATAAAAAGGACATACTAATACAAAAGAGAATGACATGTGCATACAACTATCAAAAGAAATAAAAGTGAGCTATAAGCATATGAAAATTTCTTAGCCCTGTAATAGTAAAAAGGGGGGGAAAAGCAAAGTAAAATAACAAGATAGCATTTTCCATGGAGTAACAGTGCACATTCACTGACAATGGGCTTTCTGCCAGGTGCTGTGCTAAGAGCTCTACATGGACTATATAATTTAACCCTCACAGTACTCTTAACACTGTCCGCATTTTACAGACAAGGAAACATGAAGAGAAGATTATAAACTGTTGAGGAGCACAGAGGCTGCAGGGCTGAGATTCAGACTCCAGAGGGGCCCAGCTCTGGAGTCCACACCCCTCACCGTCACAGAGCGAGCCAGACAAACATCACTGATTATAAGCAACATTGGCCAGTGTTTTAGGAAAAGGAGAACTGTCAAAGTGTTACTGGATGTGGTACAATCTGGTGAAACTTTGGAAGGCTATCTTAGACCATTCAGGCTGCTATAACAAAAATATCCTACAATGGGTGGCTTAAACAACAAACATTTATTCCTTATAGTTCTGAGGGCTGGAAAGTCCGAGATCAAGTGGCCAACAGATTCAGTGCCTGGTTGAGGGTTCACTTCTTGGATCACAGGCATCTTCTCCTGTGTCTTCTCTTGGTGGAAGGGGTAAGAGAACTCTCTGGGGTCTCTCTACAAGGGCACTAATCCCATTCCTGAGAGCTCTTCCCTCATGACCTAATCACCTCCCAAAGGCCCCACCTCCAAATAAATACCATCACCTTGGGGGGTGAAGATTTCAACATGTGAATTTGGGGAAAACACAAATATTCAGTCCATAACAAGGGCGACTTAGTCTTAAGTATCAAGAGCATTAAAAAAAAAAAAATGCCCATTAAATCAGAAATTCTAATTCCTGAAAGCTATGCTCAGGAAACAAACACAGATCTACAGAAAGTTTTACATAAAAGTTTTTTATTAGTGTTGCTTGTAATAGAAAAAAATAAGAGAGTATGAATACCCACTCAGTTGATGATTGGGTAAGTAAAGGATGAAACAGTATACAATTATTTAAATGAACTCTCAAGAATATTTAAGGAATTGGGGAAATGTTAATAATAAATTGCAATGAGAAAAGGGCAAATTAAATAACTATATGTGCAATATAACCTTCAATTTTTTGAAATGTTATACATATACCTATATGTATATAGTCTCATTTTTATATATTTTATATTATATAATAATATAATATTAAATATGTAAAATACAATTGAATCTGTAAACATATACTTTTTTTATATAGTCTCATATTTTAAATATTATACAATTAAATAAGTGTAAATATTATGAATATATACATGTATATGTGCACATATATATATGATTGACAATATATGTGAAAATATTGAGACATTTGATGGGGCATTGGGATCACAGATTATTTTTATTAGCTTTCTGTATGTTCTAAATTTTCTATAACAAACATATGTTTCTTCTGTAATAGAAAACTATGAAAAGGAGCTGGATACCAAGAGGACAAAAGTACGTGGGTCTCTCATGACCTCACAGCCTCCAACAGCATCACATCATCCACCTGGCCCTGAAGTCAGACAGGCAGAAAGGGGGTGTCTGTGGGAGCTGAGGTAGCCACAAGGTAACAAATAACAAGTGTGACAGATGGCAACCTGTGAGTAGCAGCAGCGGTGCCTTGCTTCCTGCACCAGCATCGAAGCAAAATACGACTGATGTTTCCTTCCACATCCGATGCAAAAGAAGAGGGAAACCCCTGTTCACCCACAGAAGGGAATTCTGGAAAATGCATTTCCAGTTTAGCTAAGTAGACACAGGACAACTCTAAATCAACCAAGTTTGTCTCCTTACTCCATTGATCCCCAAAGGGCTTGCTTTTCAAACAAAGGATCAGTGAGAAACTGGAAGCAATACCTCAACTTATACAAACCCTTCCCTTGACATGTAAAATAACAGTCCCTGCTAACTCCTCAGAGTTTGGTTTTCTTATCCAACTCCATTCCCCTTACTCTCAAGAGTAATAAAAATTCTTCTGAACATGTAAAATAAAAAAGGCCCCCATAGAATTCCTGAGAGTTTAGTCAAGGAAACCAAACTCCATTTCCCTCCCTTACTCTCAAGAGTAAGAGGGGCTTTTAAAAATTTTACTTGGCAGAAGAGAGAATATTTATTAAATGTGAAGCTATTTCTTCCAACCTTTCACTCACAGGTCTGTTTCAAAAAAAGAAAAGGAGGGAGGGAGGGAGGGAGGGAGGGAGGGAGGAAGGAAGGAAGGAAGGAAGGAAGGAAGGAAGGAAGGAAGGAAGG